>NW_028281330.1:0-57753 GCF_059751285.1 Brachycentrus maculatus
CTGGCAACCCACCGCTTTCTAGTAAGAGTGCATCTATAGAACATGGATTTTTTTAAATGAATAAATCGTTAATATTTTTTGTAGAATAGACCCATTTTAAACGAGTCCAATGCATTTTTTCATTGAGTTTTTTAAACATATTTCGTTACTTCATATGTATTTTAATCTTTTTTATCCCCGTTCAAAAACTTGTGGGGAAAATATGCAAATTTCTAAGGTATACATAAGTACTTAGTTATATATTTGCTTAAACCCTTTGAAAAGTAATAACCCCTTCTCATGACTTGCAAAACATATAAGTAAACATTTAGTACTTGAATAAATTGCACTGTCACGGGCGACTGTTTCTTATACCCCTAAGGCCAATTTTATTCCGCTTCTATCTATTTATAATGTCTTAAAGCACAATGCATAAACATTATCTCAAAGGGAACTTATGGTTAGCATTTAAAATACGAAAGGGTTGCGCTGTGCAAAAATCTTTATTGCTCTGTTCAGTCTTTTGATATCCCCAAACTCGAACAAATATCGCGGGATTATTTATCATTTTGAAATCAGGGTAATACCCTTTACATTGAAAGATCGCCATGATTAGTCAAAGTCAATATTTATTAGTATTTATTTTAACATAATATTATTTTAAGGAATACCCCACCATACCACGGTTTGTCCGCAAGTTAACGGGTAAAAATAGGTAGGATTGATATTAAAAAAATATTTTATTTTATTCATCGGGAAAATTACAAGCTTTACATTTAAAAAAGTACATAATAAAAATAGTAACAAAAACAATAATAAACATTACATTACATTAACAAAAAATAGTAAGATTTTAAAAATAAAGTCAATTCAACAATTACACATTTATGTTATAATAACTATTTAAACATTAAGAGATAGTAAAAAAAAGAGTAGGAGTGTGTGTGTGTGTGTGTGTGTGTGTGTGAGGAAGGGAGTAAAATGGTAAGGGTATGGTATAAAAAAACAGATTTTTGCAGGACAGAAAAGGAAAGGAGAGGAATTAATAAGAGTGGTTAAAGGATTTTTTTTCTACGTAAGAAGATTAAAAATAATTGTTTTAAATATACATACATACACATACAAACATACATACATTCATAAACATGTATATATATATATATATATATATATATATATATATATATATATATATATATATATAAATATATATATATATATATATATATATATATATATATATATATATATATATATATATATATATATAAATATATTTATATATATATGTTTATATATATATATATATATATATATATATATATATATATATATATATATATATATATTTATATATATATATATATATATATACATATATATATATATATATATATATATATATATATATATATATATATATATATATATATATATATATATATATATATATATATTTATATATATATATATATATATATATATATATATATATAATATATATATATATATACATATATATATTTATATATATATATATATATATACATATATATATATATATATATATATATATATATATATATATATATATATATATATATATATATATATATATATATATATATATATATATATATATAATATATATATATATATATATATATATATATATATATATATATATATATATATATATATATATATATATATATATATACATATATTATATATATATATATATATATATATATATATATATATATATATATATATATATATACATAAATTTAAAAAAAAGCGATGTAATGTGTTGAACAAACGTCAAATAACATAAAATAAATAAAAGCATGTTGACTTTATAAAATTAATTAACCTTTTTCACCACTTTTTTATTAATACTTTTTTTTAAATAAAGAAAAAAAAATTGTGTGGAAGTTTTTGATGACAGTATTTTATGTTTATAATGTTTTGAATTCAAATGAACCCTGATGATGACAAGGTTCTTGTCGAAACCGGTAGGTTAAATTGTATTAATAAAAAAAGTGGTGAAAACAAAGTTAATTAATTTTATAAAGTTTATAAAATGTGCCACAAAGTATCTGCGGAAAACATTCAAGAAAAGAATGTTGAATTACTATAAAAATAAATACAATAATTCGTGAATAATTGTATCGCAAAAATAACGTCAAATTTAATAAAATAAATTAAGGAGTATTGAAGTAATGTGAAATAAATATACGAGTACATGAAGTATTCTGTCACATAAAAAAACTGAAGTTTAATGAAATGAATAAAAGAGGGCGTTATTATATCGAGTTATATTTATTATGGAAAATAGAGACCTAAAAAGACAGACGGTGCAAACATTGATTTATCCCCTCTAAGTATTACTCTGAATGACACATTTAATATCTGCACTACATTAGACATTGTAGAAATATGTGTACCCCTAAAGATTACATTTAGCAATTTATTTGATCGGGGGGCAGAACGTTAAGAAGATTAAATAATAAGTCCTCGGATCACAGAATTCAATCAATTAGTACTGGATATTGCAGGAGCCGCGTAATAATTCAATATTCCGCGGCGATGCAACTGAGCACGGTTTTACAACATCACAATATTATTTGGATGAAAAAACATACGTAGGTTACATGAGCTTATGAAGCTTTTTGGTAGAACAACAAAATACCTTTCCATCCCAATAAGATTTCAACATATGCATGTACATATATCGCTCACTCCTTTCAAGAACGTCATAAATCAAAAATCGACAATTTTCCGCTGTGCATGTTTTCGAAATGCCCAGAAAATGTACTTTATCCCAGCAAAAGACGCATATTTTTAACATAATATTTACCCGATACAGGGCAAAAAGTGTTGTTTTTGCATTTTGAAGAAAAGGTATTGTTTAATTATTTTTTTTATATTTGAAATATTTTTCAAATGGAGAACAAACCTTCAGGTTTTACCTAAAAAGATGTGTTGCACAGTAAAATGTTCAAAAAGTGGCTTGATATTTATTTTTTATACATTGTGTTATATTTTTAAACTTTAAAAACGTTCTCCTGAAAAATCGAGTTTTTTGATTTATGACTTTCTTGAAAGGAGTGAGCGATATGTAAATACTTATTTCTTGAATGTTTTTCGCAGATACTTTGGCACATTTTATAAACTTTATAAAATTAAACAACTTTGTTTTAACCACTTTTTTATTATGAGTACACTTTAACCTACCGGTTTCGATAAGAACCTTGTCATAATCAGGGTTTATGAAATTCTGAAACATTAAAAATATTAAAATACTTATAATTAATTACATTCCCTTACCAAAAACTCCGTAAAAAATCGTAAATGTTATATTTATTTTGCAATATACAATTAATATTTGATTTGCTTCAAATATAAATTATATAAAAATAAAACACATTTCACACGACTGGTTTCGAAAACTACAAACGTTTTCAATGACATAAAATTTAATTAGTGGTCTTATACAACTGTTAGTTTTTTAGTGATTAAGATGTCATTCCACAATTAATTCCAAATCAATAAATAATACAAATACATATTAGTGTGGCATACTATTCTCTCCATCTACCTATGCAGGGAAGCGGCGTGATAGTTAAGTGGTAATATTATTATTATTTTTTTTTTAAATGTTAATAATATATAACACTGACGAATTGGATACTAACGGATTCATCAGTATCCAATTCAAATCCCGCCCAATCCTTTCATCATACGAGTATATAAGTTGATTCATTAATGTGTTTAATTCAAGTGCATGTTTAACCTTGGCTCGTAACGAATGTCTGTGCTGAACCCTTTAGTGCATGTTGGTCTTCGGGTCAGCCAAAAATCGCATGTGTTAGACATTTTGTGTAGTTTGAGTGTGTAAATGGTGCTATGGTGGTGAAGGGTGGTATTGTTTGCATGCTGTAGTAGTGATTGTCCTGATGAAGAGACGGGTACGTCTCGAAACCAGTAGACATAAAAATCTCGGTGAGTGGTTATATACTAATATTATTAACAGTTTTGTAAAAAAAAAAAAAATGACCAACCACAAAGTAAATGCTTTAAATATTAATAATATTGAGCATATTTTAAAATACCCTGGGAACAGATGATGAACCGACCCTCACTGATAGGGAATCTATTTGTTTCGCTCCAAATTCATTCCGTCCATTATACATGTGCGGTGCAACAATGGCAATAGTGACACATAAATTATACCCCCGGGAACAGGAGTGCCTGCGGTGGGTTATGGTAATATGGCACCGAATATCATCCTGTTACGTTACATTGACCGCGACAATATGTGATGAAAGCTTTATCCGCCGTACCATGGTATTAAATTGTTTGATTTACAATAATTTGCTTTCTATTTTGAAGATAACACACAATACAATCGTGTGAAGCATTATACTCGTACTATATAAAAATTTCAGGATGAATTAATCGTGTGCGATCTTTCAATTTTCTGAAATTGGGGTATACGTAAAAATATTTTATATGACAGAATCAATTTCAGATCATAATTGTTATTTGAAATTCCTTCCTCAATTATGTTTTTCTTATACTTGGACCGCCAAGTATGATGTAATATTTTGATATATTGTTAATAATTTTTCAATAAACCATTTATAAAAGGTCTGTCTTTTTACTTGTAAACAATATTTTAAAAGACTAGTGTACAATTCCATTCTTTGTATACAATTCCAATATTGAGACTTAAACTACTTATAGATTATATATATTTATTTTTTAGTATTCAATATGAGCGGTTATCTAAGAAAAATGTGGAAAATAGAAACAAGATAAAAAATTGAAGAATTGAGAAAAAGCAGATCGCGCAAATCTACCACCAGACGTCATATTACATTTCACATTATATTATATTATAAATTAACTGTCATATATTAACTGTCATATTATATGTAATTTATAAAAGATTATTTTAGAATAAACTTTTATTGTCGTTTCTTTAATTACAAAGTAACACATTGTTTATTTTATTATTATACACCCAGTAATTAACAAAGAAAAATATTACCACGTTATATATATGGTATATATATATATATATATATATATATATATATATATATATATATATATATATATATATATATATATATATATATATATATATATATATATATATATATATATATATATATATATATATATATATATATATATATATATATATATATATATATATATATATATATATAAATATATATATATTTATATATATATATATATATATATATATATATATATATATATATATATATATATATATATATATATATATATATATATATATATATATATATATAAATGTATATATATATATATATATATATATATATATATATATATATATATATATATATATATATATAAATATACAAATAACTAAATAACAGTCTCTATTACTAAATTCAGATTATATATATTTATTTTTTAGTATTCAATATGAGCGGTTATCTAAGAAAAATGTGGAAAATAGAAACAAGATAAAAAATTGAAGAATTGAGAAAAAGCAGATCGCGCAAATCTACCACCAGACGTCATATTACATTTCACATTATATTATATTATAAATTAACTGTCATATATTAACTGTCATATTATATGTAATTTATAAAAGATTATTTTAGAATAAACTTTTATTGTCGTTTCTTTAATTACAAAGTAACACATTGTTTATTTTATTATTATACACCCAGTAATTAACAAAGAAAAATATTACCACGTTATATATATGGTATATATATATATATATATATATATATATATATATATATATATATATATATATATATATATATATATATATATATACATATATATATATATATATATATATATATATATATATATATATATATATATATATATATATATATATATATATATATAAATATATATATATTTATATATATATATATATATATATATATATATATATATATATATATATATATATATAAATGTATATATATATATATATATATATATATATATATATATATATATATATATATATATATATATATATATATATATATATAAATATACAAATAACTAAATAACAGTCTCTCTAACTTTATGGGAGAGAGAGATGTGCTCGAATGTTGCTTTAATTGAAGACAGGTCCTCCGAATCATCCCTCACCAGCAGCAATAGTAAAGTTAGGGGGGATGTGTTCCAGTCTGGATAGTGTTACTGTTACGGGACCTACAATAGGGGTGAACTGAGATAATTTGGTTTTGTTGCGGCAGAATGGAAGGGGCGGGATCGTGAAAAAACAGTGACGACCTTTTTAAAGGAAACGTGTCGGCTTGATACGCTTTTTATTATGATGTCCCATTTATTATATATAGGAATTAAATGCAAGCATTTTATTGGATGCCAAAGCTACATAAAATATATACCAAATACGTGTGAAAAGGTTAACATGACTAATACTCATGTATGGAGAAAGCACTTGTTTTATGTAAGATAATTTTGATATGTTTCTGAATAAATATATCTTGAATGTACCCACAAAATTAAGGGTTTAAGTGATAAAAAAATACTACTAGAATAATAAATATTGAGTGTAAGTCCCTCTCCAAGCACAAGAGCATAGTCTCTTTTATAGAGAGGCATAGGTAAACTAGTATAAAATACATATTCCATAAGTAGAAATGTCAACATTCAATAAATAATAAGTTTTATGAAATTTACACCCCCATGTTTAAACGCAGTACAAACTTCTTGTAAAGTGATATAAGTTGAGTTGTAATGCAAGATGTCCGAAATTTAATGCATTTAATTATTTAATTAAGTTATAATGCATTGTCATTACATAAGTATACGTTATATCATTTTGATTCATATCTTTCTCTCAAAATTTAACCACTGAAAAAAGACAATAATTTTAATTTGTGAGATATCGTTAGCATTTCAAGGGAATATTTAATCCGCTTATACCAGAATTATGAATCTAGACAATTTTAATCTGATTATCGAACAATATAATGTTCGTAATTGAGGTTTATCATCCCTGCAATCTACTACTGCCCTCCGAGTGGTTAAATAGTCGGAGTCGTTCTTTAGTGGGGTTGGTGGTTTATCTAGGGGTGGCGTATCCCGAGAGCAGTTCATTCCAACGGCGATCTTTTAACACTTTTACTCGTATTTCCAGTCCTTCAATTGAATTGTCTCCACTTCAAGTAAATTGTTTACATTCAATTGGTATCTGTTGGTTTGAGTAATATTGGTCTTTTTAAAGTGTTGAAAGAAATATTTTTTTTGGCGTTTTTCAAACAGTATGTAATTTATTTATCCTTCAAAAGAGAATTTATTGGGGGAAAAAATGATTTAATTTTTCTTTTCTATGAAATTATTTATTTTTTCTTTTACTTTAATTCTTTTTATGATTCTGATATATAAAATGCACAATTTTAAGAAACATATTATCGAATGACTTCAAATCATACGCAAATCGTTATATTTTTTTCTTGCTGCACTAGTCACGCTTTTTTTCTGCATCCTTGGCTAACGTATTTAGCTACCGTGTTGAAGATCCCGGGTTCAATTCGGAGGGGGGTGAAAATAAATATGAGTGATGTTACACTGTAATACATATTTATTTCAAATTAACCTGGACTGGTCTCTGAAGCGCAGGAGTGCCTTCACCTTGCCTTCATCTAAGTAACGATCAATATAGCACTGCGTCAATACCATGCATTGCCTTATGAATCATTAGGTGCGGATGATGGTTAGAGGAAGAAGCCATTTATTGTTCGTATTAAAACGTGAATTATATCAAACGATTATTTTATTACGCTGTGCGCTCATATTTCTATAAATTTACTGTCGTTTACTGTCATCGTAATTCTACAATTATCACTATTCGAAATAATGATCTGTAAGTTGACTTTTTATGCCTTGGCACGTGCACTAGTGTAACAAAAATAATCAAGCTCCAACCCCCTAAATATTAAATATTAAACGTGCACATTGTAATGTGGGTCAAAATATTTATGTTCCAGGCTCTTGCACACAATGGGGTCCCTTTAACTACCCTTAGATTGGTATTAACCGAAATCGTTCCCCTTTAAAGTCGTAAATCACAGCGGGTCGGGTGTTGCGGGTCCATATGTACAGACACCATTACTAAATTGAGACGCGAAATGACAAAAGCTGACGAAATTTCCCTCGGCTAATGTCTCCGAACTTAGAAGGGACCGTGCAATCGATTCAATGCGAAGATTGTTATCAGTACCCTAGTATCGTACTTGTATCGCTACGTCTAACAAATAATGATTTTTAAAATTGTAATTATGAAACCAATACAACTTAATATGTAAAGTAGAAAAGCGAGTCAGATTACTCTAAAATTTGAATATCTAACGACAGTTGGATGTAAAAGAGATTATATCGTAGTCATACAGGAGAAAGTGACCAAGTGTATTTCTTACAAAAAACGTGATCATTGACTATTTGATATCTTACTAGCTTAACCTGTCGGGGAGTGAGTTTCTGCGGACAAATCTGTATTTAAGGATTGAGTTTGTTTTTGCTATTGTTTTTTACTTTTATAACTTTCTATCATAGTCGATGTTATAAGCAACATATTTTCTTGAATAAACAAAAATATTTACACCAGTAAACATGATTTAAGTATCTCAAAATTTTCGAAATATCGACAAATCATATTTTTAACATGTTTTGATATAAATCGTGTCATAAATCATATCAAGTAATATTTAAAAAAACATATATTTAATTTTGATTTATTGGTTTATTTTAACACTTCAAATATTTTACGGATAAAATACAAATGGATACCAAAAGTATTAAATACAATAAAACACCTTTATTACAATTTTATTTATGTAACAAATGATAAAAGATTCTACTTCTAAACTGCTCACTCATTTGAAAAAAAGTTTCTAAAAATATTTTTGTTAAATGGATTTTCGTAAATACTTTTATCAAAGGACGGCCTTTGTTATTTCTTTAGCCTACATTTTATTGTGCGGAGAAAACACAGAATCAAAGCCTTTAAATCTTAATGCGAAGGAAGATATAAATCTCAATTTATACGACATCACCATACAGTAAATTAATATCTTCAGTAGATAACGAGAAAGGGTCAGGAGCAAGTGGCACATCCAACTTTAGAAAAGGTGATTTATTTCTATATTTATTTGAACATTTTACATCCACTGTGGCATCATTACTACTTTCTTACTGAACAAACGGTGACAACTTTGGTGACGTGGTCTATAACGAAGATACGTTTAATATGGCCCCGAAATAAATTGGCATCTGTTTATCGGACGTCATATGTCGATGGTAATACATTTAACTCCATATTGGTCCGCAGACAAATGGTGGTATGATGGTGTTTTTAAATTTATTATTTAAAACATATTGTTGAAAAAAACCAATCAAATTCATTTACTTCGTTTAGACATTTCTTCTTAAAACATACCTTATACTAGTTACGCTGTGCCTCTCCAAGCTTTTGTGCTTGGAGAGGGACACACACTTGTTTATTGATTGTACTCAATAAATGATATAATAGACATTTTTCTTGGTTTTTTTTTGAGTTTATGTTTTTAAATTAACATGTACAAAACTTAAATTTTTAGCTAGTAACGTTCACCATTCACATATACAAATTCTTTCGTATGTTATCGGTAATTTTGATAGATGTGGAATTTTGGCCGACAGTACTCCGATCAGTTGAAAATTTGTGAAGCATAGAAGTTTGACTCAGTTAGGATGCCTATAATTTATATTGATAAATTATTGATTACAAATTTACCCCGTTAATTCAACTGAATCAATAAATTTTACTGTCTTCATTTACCATGGGAATTATTTAATCACAGAAACATTATTCTGCGCATATCGCTGTATAAATGTTTAAGTGAGGTGTCGTTTTGATGTTCTGACAGGATTGGTTGGAGACTATTCCGTACTGCGGTAAGCTTTCAGGGAATTGTGAAGTATAAAAGTTGATAATTTATTATTATTGATTAATTAACTTACTTATAATTATTAGTTGGATAAATACTCGACTGCGAATCTGGGGTCGCGAGCTGTGCTTTGATTCAGTTCAATATGTTTATAGTATTCGAAAATACAATGAAACTAGAACATGTATTTAAGTAACTGAAACTCCATTGATGTCGTGGGCTTAAGCTATAATACCCCAATCATAAAAGACTAGAAATGGCATAAATAATAATATTTATATCAAATTGAAGTGAGTTTGTTACGTTTTTTTTATCTCTATTAGAAATTCCATTAGTGGCTTAGTTGTATGTTTATACAGTGAAGTTTTCAAAGCTATAAAAGCAATCAAATAATGTTACCCTGTTAAAACTATTGCAAGTGTTTAATCGAAAACCCATTCGGGGTCTCTATATAAATATAGCCAATTATAAAATAATTCCTAGAAATATTTATTTTCAATTAGTCTGGGTGTTTGAACTGTATTTTTTACATTTATGTTTCCTATTCTAAATATCCCAACTGAAATATAAAAGACTTTACGGTTTGTTTCGTTAAAAAAAATATACAATATATTTTTGATCCAAATCATAGGAAAACATCAAATTGAAAACTAACATATACCTCTTTTAAAAAAAACTTTGGTTACTATGATATAAAGCTGTAAAACCTGCGTTTGTCATTAAAATAAGAAACTAAGTATAAAAGAGCTACTCATAAGTTTTTAATAAAAATGAGTAGATCTGAAATATATCACCATGTCATATTTGATTGTATATCTTAAACATTTTTCTTTCATATAGTTTTATAAATAAGCATTGTAATATGTGCCCAAGGCACGGGAAAACTCAATGGGGGTACATTATTGTAATTTGTAAATTATAATTATGTGTATGTTGAAGGATAAATATAATGTAAACAAATTAAGTCCTAACAAAATTGTAAAATAATTAGCAGGATTGTATGATAAAATTATTTGTACGAAGAAATATGATTAAATAAATAAATACCTCGGAGTAGCGTATTTTTAACGGGTGTTAAAATAAAACTACAGCATCACAGAATAGTCCCTTTTAAGGTTGTTGATAAGAGACCTTTATCTAATTATTGGATTAACAAACCATAAATTATTTGTGAGAATTAGGGGCCGGGGTTGCCAATCACAAACTTCAATATATTGTTTTATTATCAATTTATCGTCTTATAAACTTAACTTTGTACAAAAGCTTTAACCCTTTTGTCTTCGAATAAACCAAACTTATATAATTTAACCTTCTATATTATATGTGGCAACTTATACCATTATTACATTATTTTGTTTTTTTGTTGTTGAATATCATGTTTAGAGTAGTAGTGTAATATAATTGAGTAGTCTGTTTGCTACTACGCCGAGGTCCCAGACTCCATTCCTAGGGAGAACAAAATAAATATAAGTGATTTTGTACTGTAATATTTTTTTAATATTACCATAGACTGGTATCTGAAGCGCACTGCTGATCGTCTTCCCTTCATTAAAATGTTATCTGTTATGTTATTTTACGATAACATTGCATATTGACTATGTAGTGCCCTATGCACCATTGGGTGCAAATAAGGTTTAGGAAGAAAACATTTGTTAAATTAATTTTGTTGTGTTTGACTAATATCCTGGTAAAATATTTATAAATATAGAAAAATAAGGGTTCTTAGTGCGAGTATATACACAACTTTGTCTTTTTATACTATTTTTGTGGTAGGTGGGCCACTATTAAAAATTGGTATCAAGCTGTGGTAAAGTGGACTCGAATCTGAAAACTTTGGTCCAGAGTTCGCGACACTTACTACGGGACCACAACCAGATTTATATTAAAATGTAGACGATTCTGCCGAAATTTTAAAACAATCGATGAATAATTTTAAGAGATTTAATATAAGACGAATAAGAATATTTTAATTTATAATGACATAATTAGCATCTATTGAATCATACAAGTATCACACATATTTTTTTAAGAAACACAAACGAGATATTAAGAACTATGAATGATTAATTGTTAAAATTTATTTTTAAAATATGGGTTAAAGTACGTTTTCATTGTCCCGTAAGAAGCCCGAGAATGACGTCAGCTGGTCGTGCAATATCATGGTATATTTAAGTTCCAGAACAGGAGCGTGACACCTGCTACTACGGTCCAATCTGTCGACCGCTACGAGGCGGTGTGTTTATAAAGCCTACGACTGAAAATAATATATTTATTAATTTTAATTAGTAGAAACGACTATTTCTTATAAGCCATTATGATACCCCTAAAAATGAATTAAACATACTGTGTACATTAATTTGAATAAAAATCGGATATCCAATGTCATTTTCTTCCTGGTTCCATTCCAACTTATCGTCTTCGTAGACTGTTGGGGCCAGCTCTCATCGTCCATGATTCATGGCGGTTGCCTAGTCTACAGAAAAAAAATATGGTGTTATAAAGTAAAATTATATATTTTTTTATGGATATTACAAAAAAGTGACTGCCAAATTAATAATTTTAAAAACAAAACATATTTTTTAGATTTATTTGTGGCAAACTGTTTTATTGTGTATAGTTTTTCCTCTGGTTATCATCAATAGATTGATACTGAAAATATGATGAAAAGGTATTGTATTTTATACACTAGAAATCCAGAAGGACATTAAACATTGCGTTGTATTCTAGGCATTGTTTTTTTTTGCAACAGTAATTTTTTTTAGTTAAAGACATATCACGTTGGATACTTATCAGTCTGATCACGTCACGAAAGCATTAAACTGATTATTAATAATAAAAATAATTAAGTAATTAAAAATTATTTTGGATAATTTATACAGCCTTTTTTTCATATAATACTATATCATGGGCTTAAGTTAAATTTTAAAGTTTTAATCAAATATGTGATTAACTTTATTTCGATCACAATTTTTTACACTCTGAACTAATTTGTAAAATGAAGTCGTCAAAATCTTTTCATAATTTAATTTAATTTACTTCAAATTGACCTATATGAACACTTATCATTCACTCTGTGTGACATAAGTTAGATTTATTATATTAATATCAACAATGAATATGTAAGAAGTCCGTACATCTTTTCTGTAAATTTGGAAGCTGTCAGTTATAAAATAAAACACACGAATGATTTACTTTATTTTGTAAATAAATGTCAGACAATTTCTGATTGTCGGGTTATTTTATGGTCACCCTTGGCGCAGACAAGACTGCCAGTAGGAGTTTCCACCTTTGGCCGAAGGAAATGTAACCGGAGGGAAAGCGTTCAGGTTTCCCGACGATTTGTGGGCGATTTGAATATTTAAGTAGGCGGACCGAAAGACCAGAGTCGCGTGCATAAAACACACGTTGACAGAGGCCACGGTCCTGAATTCCAAATAGCAAGTTAGGTACTGAAATTTCAGGAATCGTGTCTTATGTACACGAGCATAATAAAAAGACATCTCGGTTCCTTGTCTGAACTACGTCTTTTTTTACAGTATGAATATTATAATTATGTACTTTTATATTTCTTCAACAAAAATGTTAGCAAGGTTGGCATATAAAAACTCAGTATCCTTTAAACAATTCTTATATGTCTCAATATTTCCAATAGATGTCAGAAATTACAAATGGAGAAAAGTTATTTTTGTAGAAAAACGGTGAAAAAAAATTAAATAACTAACCACGAAGTATTTTTTTTTTCAAAAACAGGAGCTGCATTTACTGTTTACCTTGCTAAATCTGTACAAGGTTTATAAATCATTAATTAAATTTTTGTTTCGTATGGTTAAAAAATATGTTTTACATTAATCTATGCTGGAATATGGATGGACAAACTAGTGTGAGCCAATCAGGATGTTCTCAGCATTTGCTCAGCATCAATTGAAGGATAAATACAACGAAATTTGAGTAGTGTTGTTGGTTTTATGGGTAGAATGGTAAATGTTACACGAGTGTAGTGTTATTACTTAAACTAGCCTTCAATAGATCATAAGCCCTTTTCTTCTTCGGTATGTTGGGATATCAATTATATTAATTTAGTGTATTGCATTTTATGGTGTTTTCTATACTATTGTAGAAGCCAGTAATGTACAATGTAACTATTTTCCTATGATTTTCTAAACATGGTTATTTTTAAATATTCAAGAAAAAAATCAGGTTTGACTTATTTAAGGGCTACGATATTTTTTTTAAAGAGTACCGTTCTCAACGAGAAGAAGAGAACCGCTGGACTATTATATATTTAGATACGTCAATAATCTAATTTACTCGAAATGTTCCAAAAGGTTTAGTTTCCACTTGTCAATTAAAATAATTAACATTTGTCAGAGATTTGGCATCTAAAATAGGGTATATTTGCGTTCTGAAAGTAGTTATATTAAGTTCCAGTCCTTTGTGAAGTGGAGCGCTTTTGCAGTCTGCTACAGTACTCGGTACATAGCAGACACGAGACACAAAAGACAAAGGTCATTTCTCGCCATTATATTCCCCGCCTTTATTATCTCAAAGAGAAACGGTATCTGGAATACCATTTCAGTCTCTAATGGCCGCAATAATCCAAATGGCAAGCTGAATTCATAATTAGTTGCATTGATTTCCGATTGTCAAACGAATCAAAGGAATATTTTAATAAAACGATATTAATTCTCTCCAGGGAGGAGTTTATGAAAGAATTGGAAATAATGGAGAGGAAAATATTTTTTTAATACTCAGTTCAAGTGATATTCATTTCGTTCTATCAATATTCTTCTCCTCTTAAATATATGAGAAAGTCAGTCGACCAGAGCTTACATAAATAAAAAAAATGCTTTGTGGCACATTTCGTATAATAAACTTTTTACATTGTAATAAAAAACTAAAAAATTGTATTTTTAAACTTTTCTCCAACCTGTTTTGACAAAAATCCTGTCAACTTCAGGGATGGATTTACTATACATTCATGGAGAAAAGTACCAAAAAGAGGAGTGGTTGACAACAATGTAAAAGTTTTATTTCATAAAGCTTTCTAAAATACTTTCTGCTGGACATTTGTATCTATAATTATAATCATCATATCATTATTTAAATATTTAAAAGCGCCTTTGAGGTAGCATTTTACGAAAATGGTGTTTATAAATTATCTAATTTATTAATATTCTAAGGGCTTATATAAAAAAACATCAATTATCAAATACATATATTCACAATATTGTGATAAGAAATGCTGAACTGAATCCATTTAAGAGTTAATTTGTCTTTGAAAACATTATAAAGTTTGTGGTATGGTAATACATAACAATTTCCTAGACAGCGGTTTCAGAATAACCATTCCTTCGTTAGAGGACTATAGATCACCTGACGACAGAATAATTTTTCCAAATCCAGGAGTTGCGAATAAGAGTTTTTGAGTGGTATTACACAAAATGAACGTTAAGTAATAAGGAGAGTGTAACTCAGGAATAATGAATAAATAAATATCAAGGATTTTATTGCTTTTTCAGTAAAAAAAACTTCAAACCTTGAAACACAATTTTATGCAAATTTTTATTATAGAAGTGAATCAATGTAACTTTAAGCTTAAATAATGAAAATGAAAATGGTATTTTCTGGCGTTTCTCAAGTGTGTGATTATAATGCAGGATTCGGACCTCACATACTAATATAAGAGTTTCTGCTTAGTAAAAAGCTTCTTTACATCTCACAAATAGATGTCTCTAGTGGAGTTCTAGTGATTCAAGAACAAGGTTTCTAAATTGGTTCATATATATAGAACTTCCAAGAATTTGAGTAGTGTGCTTGTCAATAATGGGAAGAATTGGTGAATGTTACACGTGTGTAAAGTGATCACTTAAACCAGCCGATGACGGTCGTCAGCCCCGTAAATGCCCAGACTTCCATATTCTTCTTCATCTTTGATGAGATGTCAAAAAATAACAATGTAACTGAATTTGAACAATGTACAACTTTGGCTAGAACCATTGGTTGATACTGCATTCTACATATCAGGGAAAATCCGGTGTTCTCTGAAATGTGAAATTCTTATCTCAGGACATAAAGGAATCTTTTGCTGGTTTTCTAATGGCTAAAGTAATGTTTATGTGTAACCAGGTTATCTGAAAATGAATACTGATTTATAAATAAGTTTATTTCCTTATCAGGTCAGTTTTTCAATAAATTTATTATTAAAACTTTATAAATTTGAAACACTCATCAATCATCTCATGATTGACAATTACCCTACTCAAATATTTAGAGAGTTGTATACATGCTTTGTTTAAAAACATAAAACATATTTATTGAGATATTATTTTATGAATAAAATTGAACCGTTTCTTGCATAATATGATTTGACATTATGATTAAAGTTTTTGTTTTATTTTATATAAATCGACTAAATTTCATATATTTCAAAATTTTTAATAAAAAACAAGTTTGCCTATGACGGTCGTCAGCCCCGTAAATGCCCAGACTTCCATATTCTTCTTCATCTTTGATGAGATGTCAAAAAATTATATGAAAATAACTCCTGTAATTGGAGATAATCCAGATTTTGTGAACAAGTATTTGGACACACTCAAAATGTTGTAAAAAAACAAGTAATGATAAACTCATATTTTTATTTATTGAATCGAAAATTTCATTTTTGATAAATTAATATACTTTGTACTTCTGTTACTTGGATTAGGGAATGTTTAAAAAAATATACTGGTCCAGTAAAAAGGTCTTAAAAGCATAAGAGTACGTAGGGAAAGCATAATGAATAAAAATTCCTTCAAATAAAAATATAAAACACATAACCAATTTTAATTTATTGAAAGATCTTGACTGTTAAAAATATAAATTGAAATATTGATTCACAGTAAAATAAGCTACGTTTAGATATTTATGATTTGAGTGCAATTTACGATGAAAACAGTATTAAGTACAGAAGAGATATACACTTTCTTCCATTTGAAGTGTATAAAATAATAAATATCTTCCATCAAAATGATAGGAAAACATATCTGTTCGGTCACATAAAAAATGCATGGCGTACTATATTGAGGCTAAGAAAATCGCATTCCAATGTTCCCCTTTAGCAATATCTTCCATTTTCCATTTTTCACCCCTTCGGAAAGCCATTCAATTCAGAATGACTGGTGACGATCGGTTTTTATTGCTATTGCTTGGGGGTTTGGTGGCCATATATCAGCGTAAGTCACGGAGTAATGATAACAATGCCTGCCTTTTGAAAAGGACAATTTTCAACGCTTGTGGTCCTAACGCGGTTTGTTCCATACAATTGTTTTGTCGTTACACAGGATCACAATAAACTGGAATGCTTTATGCTCCGTTTAGTGTGACGTGTTAGGAAACTACTAACATAATGCTACAAACTAAATGACATATGATATGCACCTTTTTGTGGTTTAATTTTGATACCGCTACACTTAAAAACATACATTCGAAAGTAGTAACCTACAAAAATCTCCACATTTTACAATATACTCGTATACATTTAGGGGAAACATTACCGTTTATAAGTATTTAAAAAATATGTAAGTACCAAATTAGAAACACATTGGTATTGATAAAAAATCAATTTACAAAAATCACTTTTTATTTCTAGATTTTCTTATATTTAAAAAAATTGCCATATTTTTCAAAACCAAAGAAATCGTCGAATTTACGATGTCATCTTTCTGGCTCTATCCCAACTTATTATTTAGCTCTCCTCGTCCTCATATTATAAATTGTTCTCCATCTTGAGCAAATTCACCTAGGCTATGCCTTTGAATCATGTTTTTTTTTTCCTGTAGCGATAAAACAAATATGATCCGAAGGCATCCAAGAGTACTTTGGTCTTCCTCTAGACGTTATTCGAGGATAATCCACAGCAGTTCCCTTGGATCTTCTTCGAATAACATGTAAATGTATGTACGATGTAATTTTTTTGATTCAGTATGAAGAGTGTCTGATGGTGTCTCGGTGAAGACCAAATGCCGCCCATATAATGCCTGCATCGCTCCAATTCTGTCATACGTCTGCGAGACATGGCACCTTACAAGTGCCTAGAGTAGCCGGAAACTCAACCTTGAGAATAGATGCCTACCAAAAAAAATTGGGTGGTTTTTCTTCGTGAGGAACAAGGATGCAGGACGGCATAGGATGCAGTAACCCATAGTTACAACTGTCGCCAAGAAATGGCGAATTGGCTGGCCATGTACTGGACTGAGAGACGCTATCAAGCAAGCCTCTTTTACAAGGCATCAGGTTCCAGCCGCCCAGGACGTCCACTGCTGACAATCCATCAACAGTAACCGTGAACTTCAGGACGCAGACCTGACTTAGGAGGACGCAAGAGAGCTGACAGCCGACAAAAGAGCGTAAAGGTAGTTTGTGGATTTCGTATGCTCTACATAGGGAGAGAAAATGGTTGAGAAGTAATAGTATTTTTTAAATTGCATATTTAATATATTTACAACAATTAATGGTATTTGTTTTTTTAAACATGTTTAAGTGTGTTCAAATCCTTGTTCACAGATCTGGGTATATTCACTTAGGAGAGATGTCAAAATATTAAATTTGTGTTTAAATGGTAATTTTGTAAAATTTCCGTAAAATAATATTACAAATGAAAATAGTTTCAAATAATGGATAGTAAGTTTATAAAATCTAAATAAATGTAATTCTACGAAATAAAATTTTGCCAATTTCTCGATTTCGTAGAATGTAACATCTAACAGCGATTTTACTTGGGGATAGATATTTATCTTTTTATTACTGCAACAACATAAAACTCTCCCTTAAAGTCTATTTGACAGAAACAATAATAGATCTGGAAAATACGCAATAAATAGGGGATGCTATTGCCGACGAATTTTATCTCTCACAGCGATCTTACGAAACATTATTTTATATTCTTCTGAAAACACATGTGCTTTTTTTAGTTTTGCAGAAAAGTTTAATTGGAGCTTTAGGTATACGGTAATATATGTGATAATCGATCACAGGTATATTATACGTACATTAAATGAATATGTATTGCCGTGTATATAATACATCCAGTGATGGGATTAAAAAAAAATTAAAAACCGCTTCGCACTTGAGGTACTGTCCCTACCCTCCCCCCCTACAAAAAAATAGTTTTTACATTTATTCATTTATTTGTTTTTTATTCTGCACATAAACAGAACTTTCACATATGTAATAACTGAGAATGCTCAAATTTTAATAGTACGAGTAGATACAGACTTAAAAGTCATATATTTATATATATATATATATATATATATATATATATATATATATATATATATATATATATATATATATATATATATATATATATATATACACATAAATAAATATCGAGTCAATGTGACAAAAGCTGTCAAGAAGCACGCTGTCCGTCATGTTATGTTTATTTGTAATAAAATAACAAAATATCATAAAAGTATCAGGATATCATAAATGGAAACACAAGCCAACGTAAGGTCTGAATAAATATATATTTGTTTGTTGTTGTTGTAAAATAAATAATAAATAAATTAAATAACAAATAATCATAGGCGTATAACAGAAAAAATCAGGATAACATAAATGGAAATAAGCCAACGTTAAGCTGATTTTTTTTGTGATAAAATAACAAAAATTCATACGCGTAAACCAGAAAAAAAGTATCAGGATATCATAAATGGAAACAAGGCAACGCCACGTCCGAAATAATAGTTACATACGAACCCCAAATGACCGGTTACTTAATCCGTCAGGAGTGACAGACGAGATTCAGATATGGATCATGAGGAGGGTCTCGTTATATATTGGCGATGCTTTGTCCCTTACTTTCCTCGCCGTGACAGACAACCTAAATCTCCACTTAGTACATTTACAGCTTGATCGAGGATCGATGTGACGTAAGCCGAAATAAATTATTTACTTTATCACTCTTAATAGTAACACACTAAGGGAAACATTATTACACGGGCAAAATAAGTTGCATCCACAATATATCATATACTAGCTATAGCCAGCCCAGCCCCCATATACGCACTTTTTATTAAATAGATGACAATGTTTTGAAACTGTAAATGTCATCTAGAAATATAAGACCTCTTTTTCTCTGCTACATGTTGAGATACCAAATAGCTAGATCGTTGTTCCGCAATGTGTGTTCCACGGCACACTGGTGTGCCGCGGAAAAAAGTCTAGTTTTGTGAAAATAGCACTATTGCTCCAAATTTCGATTGCCTGTGCTCAGTTAAGTAGGCTCACATTTCGCATTAAACATAATATGTTACCATAATATGGTAAATATACACCTCTGAAATTCCTTATTTTGATAGGTGTACTTTGAATAAAAAAGTTTGGGGAACACTGAGCTAGATGACCAAATTTATAAAACTGTAAATTAGATTCTGTTTTTCCCTATAACATGTCAAGATACCAAATAACTAGATGACAAATAAGAAGACAAATTTTTGAAACTGTAAATTAAAATCTATTTTTATTTATTACATGTCGAGATACCAAATAACTAGATGACACTGTGAATTAAATTCTGTTTTTTCTTCTACGATATATCAATAAACCAAATTGTTACATAAATATATAGATGACAAATTTTTAAAACTGAAAATTGAACTATATTTTTCCTTATTAGATGTCGAGATAGGTACCAAATAACTGTTGAAATAAAACATAAGGAATCTGATAAAATTACTTTTCGATCGTTCATAAATAAACTCTTAACCCCAAATTCGAAATCAAGTAACTGAAAGAAACATTGGAAGCAATATGAACTTCCTATAGAGGACATGGCCCTAATAATATGTTTGATGGCATTCCATATTCCACATAAACCGTGAAGTTAATAACCACACCATATCCGCAATAAATAATCCTCGACCATTCCGGGTCTGTGTTCCTGTTTATGGTTATTGCCAGATTTACATAGATATGTCTGGGTAGGAGTAGGCAGATGAAATGTTGCCGCGGTGTGATTGGAATGGGGTGAAAATATGCGCGTATGAAGCTGACGTGAATAGTAATTTGTACTTGTGTTGCATAAATGAAAAATTTGGCAAGGTATACGAGCAATATTTGCAGGAAAACACCGGCATAACGATACAGTGACATACATATGAATGTTCAATTACAGTAAATACACAGAATCAAAAAGAAATCTATGTATAAGGTATCAATCGAGAAAATTCGTATTTATTAAAAACAATTTGGTCAATGTTACCAGGTGATTATGAATATTTAAAAAAATGCTATGATGTATTTTTATGCCAAATCAATACAGATTTTTTTTCAACCAGCCATCGGGTTTTGTCGTTATGAACATCATCAAACCACCAGTTTGATGATGACAGTAACGATAAAATAAATTTTACTAAGGAATACCATATTTTTTTCCACAATTCTTAGTGAAATTGGTTGCATTCCCTAACCACTAAATGGAAAATTTATATCGACATATCAAACAATTTTGATAAACACTATAAAATCTTTAATGATGACGTTTTAGAATTGAAATGTAGGCATATATAAAATAAATGAGTTAAAAACAGTTTTTTTTTATTTATCTTTTACATATCTAATTATTTCAGCCACCTTATGTGTCTTGTCGGTGGAGTTCTTTCATACGTTTATTATTATTATTATTTTATTTACATATTTGAACATAATATACGTATACACACAAAAAAAAACATTTAAAACTTTTTTACAACTTTCATAGTATCAAATCTTGATTATTTATTATAACCTATTCCCATACAACATTTTGAGTGTGTCCAAATACTTGTTCACATAATCTGGATTATTTCCAATTACAGGAGTTATTTTTAAATTATAAGCTTAAATAATAAAGATGAAAATGATATTTTCTGGCGTTTCTCATGTGTGTGATTATAATCCATGATTCGGAGCTCACATACTAATAAGGGAGTTTCTGCTTAATAATGGGCTTCTTTTTATCGTACCAATAGATGTCTCTAGTGAAGTTCTAGTGATTCAAGAATTATGTTTCAGAATTGGTTCATATATATACATAGAACTTCCAAGAATTTGAGTGGTGTGGTTGTCAATAATGGGTGGAATTGGCGAATGTTACACTATGATGGTCGTCAGCCCCGTAAATGCCCAGACTTCCATATTCTCCTTCATCTTTGATGAGATGTCAAAAAATAATGAAAAATCCTTCATTTTGACTTTGATCATTATTTTAGATATTTTGACAAACGAAATTGTGAAATAAATGTCTTTATGGCCAATGTTGAAAACTAATAATTGAGTTTGTAATGTAAGAAGTTAATGATTATTGTTTAAATTTATATCAATAAACATTTTGTTTTCATCCGAAAATCCGAAAGGAAGCGAGAAGCTCGTAACTAAAAAGTTTCACGCTGTAGGCTTGTTTAGATAATAGATAATATACAAAATTTACCTTGTTTTAGTTAGTTTCCTTAATGTTGTTACGTAATGTCCCAGATACAAGTTGGTATACACATAAAATATCTACCAGGTGAACATAAAACTAATTAGGATATCAGAGTATTATCACGCCAGTGACCTCCCCGTGTGGAACTTGCCCTAAAGTTGGGAGAATATCTCTCACTATTTATGTTCGCCGGGTACGTAATGCAAGGATGAAAGCAACAGTTGATCAAGAGTTTACCATTCAGGTTTACGATGTATGAGAAATTTGCGAGCACTTACGTTAATTATATAACTGACACAAACTGGTAAAAACTACGTATCATAACTTTCAGTTTCTGGTGTAATATTAGCGAGATTAGAATGTACACGCATATTATAAACACTCTACACATGTCATGGTATGTATTTGACTTTTTGACTAATTTACATAAAAATTATAAACATTTTATAGATGATAAGAATAAAAGCAGTTAGTCAGATGTTTTTTTCTTGTTGTTATATTGATAAAAATCAACCCTTTTTTCTCAATACTTTTTTTGTATATAACCTCCTTTCCCTTATTTAATTTATTTTTTCATCACGGTTTCACATTATTATTTATAGTTTACAACATTTTGAGTGTGTCCAAATACTTGTTCACAAAATCTGGATTATCTCCAATTACAGGAGTTATTTTCACATTATTTTTTGACATCTCATCCAAGATGAAGAAGAATATGGAAGTCTGGGCATTTATGGGGCTGACGACCATCATAGGCTTCCATATTCTTCTTCATCTTAGATAAGATGTCAAAAAAAAAAATATTTATAGTTTAATCATAATTAATAATCCTTATTTGAGCACTAATAATCCTTAACTCATCCTTATTTGAGCACACATCACATTATAAGAATTTGTGTTTTCTTATGTATTTATTTTTCTTTCATTTTATTTGATTCTCGAATAAATCACTATACCAAAAAAAGGTATTCACAAACAAAAAATAATTATAAAATTTTTGGTGTGCCCAAACGCCTGTTCACAAATCTGAATTTCTCTGAAAATAGTGGTATTTATCAAGTAAAACTAAAATTTAAAACAGATAGATATTACCACAAAGTGACTGCTCAATCAATAATTGAAATAAGTAAACCCTTAATTATTCTTTTGTATTGGTTCTGAGGTTAGTCGTAGGTAGATACGCCCATTAAATTAAATGTAAGAATTTTCGTATCGCAAAACTAGCCAATAGAAAATTCAACAAATATTCCAATTTGTACGTTTTCTGAATAAAAATAGGATAGCTTCGCTTTCTGACTTGCATGGACGCTTTTTTAGAGCTCGCGTTTAGAAATGATCACAGTGTTTGTCAAACGCGAGAGTATTTTCATGAAATTTTTAAACAAGTATTTTAAAAGGTTATATATTATTTATTGATTCGGCATTAACTTTGTGGAATGACATGATTATTTTATTAAAAATTAAACACTTGAATAATCCACTTAATCGAGTTTAATTGTATTTTCGACTAGTTTCAAAAACGACAATTGTTTTCATCTTCTGGAACAAATTAAAACTTAATTGATAAAAACTGTTTTAATTTGTACCAGAAGATGGAAACAATTGTCGTTTTCGAAACTAGTTGTAAATAAAATAAAACTCGATTAAGTGGATTATTCAAGTGTTTAATTTTTAATAAATTAAAAGGTTTTGTTTTGTTGAAATATGTGGTTATGACCTGTCGTTCCTAATTCACCTTCTTTTTGGTCAATTTTTAAAGTTAAATCGATATATAATTTTGATTTTAGAAATATTATTTTGACCCATTATTTTTTAGTCGGAAACGTAGGCTTGCCAATTTAAATGCACTAAGAATGTTTGAAACTCGATGATATATCAATGAACAGAAATTATATTCTATGGTTATATTTCTACTACTTTTATTTTACGTGCATGTTAAAATAATTATTTAAAAAAAATATTTCGACGCGTTTTAGGATTCAAACACCACGTTTGAAAATAATGCTGAATGTATCAAAACACGTGCCGCAATAGATTTAGGAAAAAAGTGATATTTAACAAGTGAAATATATACAAAAAAATGGAAATATAAAAATAACTTGTTAGTCAAATCAGTTCTAAAAATTATAGGTTCATACACATATAGTATTTATTTTCATATAATTATTATTATTTTTATTTTATTTTTTTGACATCTCATCAAAGATGAAGAAGAATATGGAAGTCTGGGCATTTACAGGGCTGATGACCGTCATAGGCTGGTTTAAGTGATCACTTTACATTCACCAATTCCACCCATTATTGACAACCACACTACTTAAATTCTTGGAAGTTCTATTGTATATATATGAACCAATTTAGAGACCTTGTTCTTGAATCACTAGAACTTTACTAGAGACATCTATTGGTGAGATGTAAATAAGCTTTTTACCAAGCAGAAACTCTTATATTATTTATCAAGTATTTGGACACACTCAAAATGTTGTAGTATTTATTTTATCAATAGAAAGACGTGAGCTTTATTCAAAGAATAATATAACTACTTTAACTTCATTTTAAGTATAAAAGATCGTATCCAATCAATTTTAGTAATGAAAAAAAAGGGAAAATTGATATCTCAGCATAAATAAAGAATACAGAAGTATGGTTATTCACAGGGTCCAAGACCTATCATACGCAAGTTTAAGTGATCATTTTATACACGTGTAAAATTCACCATTCTAGCTATGATTGACTACAACACCACTCCAATTTTTAAATTTGTTTTTATTTCTTGATTGATACCTTCCTTCAGATGTAAGTAGATGCAAAAAATACGTTACAAACACCCAGACCATTGGAAAATAAATATTTTTTTATTTAATTTTGCCACTGGCGGGAATCGAACCTGCAACACCTATTTCGCAGTCGAGCGTCTACACAACAAACCATCTTAATCTGTAACTCGTAAATTGTAATAAATTATGTGTATAATGTAATAAAAATAAATGAAAACTATTGAGAGACACAAGAGAAAAGCATAGGTAATTGGAAAATGCCTAATATACGTGAGGGGGTAATATTATTCAGCTTGGAGAGCGCTCCACGAGATTTGTATAGTATGAAGGATATAGGCATGTGAGTTTTCCAGACCGTTAACCCTTTCACGACGGGTAAAGCAATAAAACGTGGAGTATGACAGCTGCTGTTCACATACCTATCCACCTTCATAATACAACACGTGGCGCGTACTTACTTTGATTTTACTGCGCGCCGTGTTGAATATTATATAGAAACAATATCGTTTACACGGTAAAAGAGTTATACGCGGGCATTTAAACGCACATTTTACCGGTTTTGGAACTTAATTTAGAATCTTCTATAAAAAATTTGATGTATTTATTTTGACGCAGTATACAACCATAATGAAATTGGATATTCTAACTGACTAACTAACCATCACGGCGCCTCCCCGTAGAGATAGGCACAGATAAAATAACGCCACTCCACTCTGTCCTTGCAAACATTATTCGCCTCTTCCACATTCCTGCACTTCCTCACACACCCGACGATAGTTTTGACTCCACGAAGTTTTCTTCGGTCTTCCTGTGCTCTTTTTTCCTCATTGAAACATTCGCCTCATAAATTTGTTTTTCGTTCTTTCCTCACTCATTCCTTCCACATGTCCAAACTTTCTCAACACACCTTTCTTAATGTTATCGTTCACGCTTATCTCAACTTTGCATTCTTTCCTTATTGCGCCATTCGAACATCTATCATACATCGTCTTGCACATTCGTCTGAGAGACCGCATTCAGTCTACCTTCATCCTTCTTTTGCCTTTACGGTTCACATACATACATTAGGGTTGGAACCAGGACTCTGTTGTGTACTGCCAGTTTAGCTTTCGGGGATAGGTTTTTATTTGAAAAATTAAATATTCAATATTCTCAATATTATTAATATTAACAGCATTTACTTTGTGGTTAGTAATTTTTACATATTTATTTCTTGACAAAAATGTGAGTATAATAAGTATATATTAATTAGTTTATGTTAGTATTAGTACATATTATAAGTATATGTTAGCAATATTGGTATTCGGTAAGTGGTTATATATATACTTATATTACTAACATTTTTGTAAAAATTTAAATAAATAAATATTCCAGTAATATGTAATTTATATCTTAAGTGTTATATTATAAGAACTCATCTGAAAATATAACTGGGGTAGTAAAAAATACTTGGTGTAATAAATACCTCTATTTTTTACAATCTATTGCGACACGAATTTCTATGGGTTTCTTAGTATGTTTAAATACAGTATATAAAACTTAGTCTAATTTTAAGACTTTCTATTTATTTTCATTTTTAAATACCACTTTTTCTATAAACCCGTTGTGGGACTTTAACACAATTTTTTTCACAATTAATAATACTGGAATGATTTTGTTTTTAAAAAAAAAAAATCTTAATGAAACACACAACTGCTTTATTGGAAAATTGATAAAATTCTTAGATTCCCTATAATTCATTAAAAATTTTACCCCTCCATCCCAAAATATATTTTAATATTTGGCATTCTAATTTAACTTTTAATTTTTTTTTGTGAACAGTTCAATTGTTCCATTTTATTTAAACCCTTTGTTCTATTTTATAAAATGTTTTGCTGAGGTCGTTTTGTTGAGTATCCATAAATTTTGGTCGCTGCATTTGAACTGCAGGTGACCATTGAATGCAGTAGATAAATTTTATTGTATTTTTTATAAATGCCAACAAAAATCCAACTCACCGAGAGGTATGCAAATGACTGGAATTAACGCATATTTTACCGTTATTTTTTTATCCACTTTATTATGCATATGTACTGTACATACTCGTATATAGTTTCTTATACGGTTTATTTAATATAACTGTTTAAAGGATTTCAAAAAAATATGTTTGCGTTTAAAAACGTATAAAATTGAATAAAAATGTTTTATTCTATTTTTAAACCAGTAAGAAAATCTTTTAAAAAATAAAGACTGTTTCCCGTATTACATATATTTATAAAAAATATTATTTTCCTAATAATTTAATTCATTAAATTATTATTATGATTTAATAAATTCTGGAGTCGAGATTTTGATTCTGAATCGAGAACTTATTACCTTACCATCACTTCGTTTCTCCGCAGAGGTAGGCAGAGAGCATAGAACGCCATGCCAATCAATCTTTGCAAACAAACTTCTTCCACATTCCAGCATCATATAAAAGCAGTGTCAACTCTGATTGTTAACACATGAAAGAAATTTGATCAGCCCTCCGTTTCAGGTACCAGTCCATGGTAATATTAGATAAATATTAGAGTGAAAAAAATTATTATATTTATTTGAATCCCCTCTGGGAATCGAATCCGGGGCATTTAGTACGGTAGCTGAGCGTGCTGACCATTACACTGCGGAGGTGGACCAACATATAGCAATCGGACTTTGTGAAACAAAATAAAACGTACGTATTAAAAATTGACTTCCGACTTCCGTTAAATAAAAACCATTTCGTGTAATCATCCCTCGACATCTCGGCTACTTTAATATTTATTATTCCATCGGCAGTCTCCAATTCTTGAGCCATTTCGGGAGGCCGTACTCACACATAGATTCCGTTGAATACACCGAATTTTAGCGAATTTTCAGGCGTCCCCTACCGTCCGTGTATCGACGCCATACACTTTTTCATTTCATGGTTGTCAACACATGTCACATGTTGGCTCGGATCACCCTCCGAGATCCTCTCTCCCCGTCTTACCCTTCCCGACTAACCGCTTGTATAAAGTTGGGCCCGTGTTCCGTTCATCCCTTGCAACATCTGATCGCCTGGTACTGATGTTCGGGATGAGTTCATGTTTATATTAATTTTAAAGAAGAGAGTCAGAGAACAGGCGTGAAAGAAGAAAGAAGAATGTGAGCTTTCAGTTCAGTGCACATAACGTTTTCCACCAAGACAATTTTATTTATTTATTATATATCAAAATCAAACACTGATTTTTAGAGGCTACTAAACTGTATTTTAAATTTATCAATTAATTAAATGTAACAAATTACTTATATATTAATCTAAGAAAGAAGAAAAGATTACAAAAAATAATTACAATAAAAAATAACAATTACCAAAGGAACAAAAACAATAAATAGTAAGTGTAAATCCCTCTCCAAGCACAAGAGTCTAGTCTCTTTTAATTTCATGATTGTTAAAGTAGATTGTAAAATTATTTTAAAAATTGTAACCATGTTAAATAAAAAATATATAAAAATATGAAATATCCTTTATGATTGTCATCCATTTTTTTGGCTAAAAAGACATTGTTTTCCCAAAAAACTCATATTTTCACATATCGTCAGTGAGCATTATTTTTTAAGTGAAACTTCTTTAGACGTGATAGGGCAAATTGGCCTTTGCCGAATAAAATAAATGAGACACTCTCACTTTTCCACATTTAACTTACAGTTTCAAGAAAAAAGTAGGAGATTCGTTTTATCTCTTTCCATCGCGTAAGTAATAGGTAATTTACGTACAACCTGTATGATTCCGAAATAAAAAATAAAAAAATATGATAACATGATAAAATAAAAATATGTAATATTGACCGTATACACAAAATCATAATGCTCTTTTGAAACCAGTAAGAATCGCCTTAGTTACGTATAATAATAGCAGGAAACAAAACTTTCGTTTGATTGTTTACTTACGTTGATTGGCCTGGGACTCAAGTCTCGTTCAAGTTCAAAGGTTTTGTTGAGTTTCGACAAAATATTGTTATTAAGGCGTCAACCATATGATTAGTTGAAACGTTGTTTATTCTCGAGAGTGTTATCCGTTATTCTCCACACAGTTACGACCCACTTTGCTTTGTAACATGGATAGTACTTTGTTAGACATACATAGTCATTATGACGTCAGAAATATATATTTCATTCACATAATTTTATTTCGTTTAAAAATCTGTCTAGCACTGTCAGAGCTGTCTACAGTAGCTGAATATGAAAAGAGAAATAATGCTGATCACATTTTTATTTATATTTTTTGAATATACGAAAAATAAAAACAGTTGAAATAAATTGTTAAACATCAAAAAATTCCGGGAACATCGAAAATATAATATATATGGAGTCAAACAATTTATTTATTTAAACGCTATATTTAATAAACGTATTTTAAATTTTCTTATAACAAAAATGACATATTGGCAAATTCAAAGAAATATTTAACAATATTTTCGGCGTATACATGGGTACAACACAAAAACATTTTCAAGTTTTGGATTTTTTGTTTAAATTTATGAAATTCCAGTCATGGAAAACCTTCAGTTTTTTAAATGTATATTTTTTAAGTGAAATGGAGCAATTTGTTCCGAATTTATAATTGAAAAAGAACGATTTATTTGCGTTTTACGAATGTCGTGAAAAAAACAACGAGATTGCTATTTCTTTCAATTGAATACAACGTTCATACGGCAACTGTAAAAATATCTAATCTATCAGTGGAGGTTAAACAACATGTCAACATGTGTACAGAAATTGTTTTTTTTTTTAAATTTTAAAATAAACAACAAAACTACAAATGTTCTTTTTATTCGGTGAATATAAAAACTGTTACACGAATAAAAAGACTTTTATATACCATATGCAGTTTGAATATTCACCTGTTGATAAAAACAATTGCAGTTCTCGAAACTAGTGTTGTTAACATTAATAAACTTAAAAGTGGTCTTACGAGTAAATAAGTATTGAATTTTTATGTTCAAAGTCGAATACAATTCACTATTTGTACGTGATTAAAAGCTTCAACAAATAAACATTTAAATTTCAACACATCTAAAGGTGCCAGAATAGAAACCGAGAAAATTATATGAAAAGTTATCAGACCCCTGGGAAGCTCGACGCTAATATTTATTCGAACTGAAAATGGTTAATGTTGATGAACTTTCGGTGCATTAACTGAGAACGCGCAGCTTGACTGAGCTTGCAGAAAGTTTAGGTCGCCTGCTAGTGAAACTTAACGCCAACCAAGTAATGAGCAAGTTGACGATGTTTGCATACGGTGACTTGCTCTAATCTGCAGGTGAATGCTTCGAGAGTCACAGCAATTAGCTTCGCAATTCTAGATTTACACTTCATACAAAACACTCCGGTCTTACTTTTCTTCGGTTAAAAACCGTCAGAATACTCAAAGGAGTCTTTTTTTATAAATTGCCCTTTATCCTGCCTAAACCGACTATAACGATTATCTACAATACTTTTCGTAGGCAGAATCCATTTTAAGATATGAATTCATGTCATGGGGCCATTCTACGAAAACCAATATAAGAATGGTTCAAAATCTGTAATAATCTGTAATAAAAAAAAACGAACTCACTAACCATTACGCCGATTCTTTGCAAGGGTAGGCAGATAGAATCGAACGCCATTTGACAGATGAAAATGCATGTTCTGTCACATAGAATTTTCAATGTTTTTTTTATTGCATTGCTGTTTCATAGATTCTTCATACTTTAATTGCTTCACAAACATTGAAATTATTTTAAATTTATTTTAGGTAGGTACATAGATACAAATGTTTTTTTAAAAAATTATATGTATTACGGCTCTTTATGCTTTGCCTGTCTTGAGCCGAAATACTTACATGTTATACAATATATATATATATATATATATATATATATATATATATATATATATATATATATATATATGTATATATATATATATATATTTATATATATATATATATATATATATATATATATATATATATATATATATATATATATATTTATATATATATATATATATATATATATTTATATATATATATATATATATATATATATATATACATATATATGTATATATATATATATATATATATATATATATATATATATATATATATATATATATATATATATATATATATATATATATATATATATATATATATATATATATATATATATATATATATATATATATATATATATATATATATATATATATATATATATATATATTTATATATATATATATATATATATATATATATATATATATATATATATATATATATATATATATATATATATATATATATATATATATATATATATATATATATATATATATATATATATATATATATATATATATATATATATATATATATTTATATATATATATATATATATATATATATATATATATATATATATATATATATATATATATATATATTTATATATATATATATATATATATATATATATATATATATATATATATATATATATATATATATATATATATATATATATATATATATATATATATATATATATATATATATATATATATATATATATATATATATATATATATATATATATATATATATATATATATATATATATATATATATATATATATATATAGCCATAACGTCGTGGGTACAGTTGGTTTGTAATGAAAATACGATACCCTGTAAATAAAAGAAAATTTTGTTTAAAAATCTTTATCCAAAACTGACATTTTATTTTCATTTTGCTAATATTTTCAAAAAACGTATTTGGATGTTGTTTTCAAATACATTCCGTAAGGCGTGCTTTGTCTGTCGCGAAATTTAAGGTAGGCATTATTTTTGACATTTCGTGTGAAGCATTAAAGGGGATGATAATATTTTGCATAAACCCCCGAAACAAATGCATTTCCAACGACCCGCCAGACGTCGAAAGTATTTTGTCACCCGGGTGGGGCGAGGAGGGGAGGGTGGAGGGAGGGGGCGAGGTGGAGGTTAATGTGGGCGGTGGTATCGCCTCTCTTATTTATCTTTGATAACACTGTATTAACATTCTGTCCCTGCACCGGCCTTCCGAAACTTGGGGAGGACAGAGTGAAACTATGGGGCGTCCAGGAACACGTTTACAAACCATTATATGCCACGGAGCATTTGCTTAAAAACCATATCCGCTTCCTAGGTGGAGCATATGGAGTCCACAAACTGTCTCCAGGCTTTTCTGTCGGCTGCCAGCTCCCTTGCATCCTCCCAAGTCAGATCCGCGTCCCGAAGTTCTGACGAGAGCTGCCGACAAATTGTCAGCAGTGGTCGTCCTGGGCGGCGCGAACCTGATGCCTTGTAAAAGAGGCAAGCTTGAATAAGACTCTCAGGAGGCATGCGACGGAGCATATGCCACGGAGCATTACTTTAATAAATAAAAAAAATGCTATATAAATCATCACTCTACTCAGAAAAAAATAATTAAAATTTTAAATCAGTGTTGTGCCCGATTCATCATCGCCTTGGGATTAAAAATGATATTTTTATGGTTCATTCATTTTTACAAAAGTTATTAAAAGTATGTGAATCATTACGTTTTTGATGTCCTAGCAGATGAAGAAAAACATGGATGTCTGGGTAGTAACAGGGCTCATGACATGTCATAGGCTGGTTAAGTGATCATTTTATCCAAGTGTAATATGCAGGATGCTATCCATGATTTATAACCACAAAAATCAATTTTTCAGATTTTTTAATGTTTCAAATTCATATTAATTGCAATTTGCTATTATATGTGATGACAAAGCTCTTGTCGAAACCGGTTGGAGAAAAAATGTACTGACCAATATAAAAGTGGTTGAAAACAAAGTTGTTTTATTTTACAACTTTTTGGTATTCATTCAAGCCAACGTCAACAGCCAGTCAAGCAATAAAGTCATCTGGAAACTTTGGGTGTAAAGCTCCAAATACGCACAGGCTCTGGAGCATCTCTGACCGGGGTGACTTGTACTAGGCTGTAAGCTTACTCAAGCGTCACATTACTCCGAAGATGTCGCGTGTTAAATTATACATCAAATCCCCCACAGCCCCCCGACAGTGTATTTCACCATTCCACCCTCAGCCAGATAACCCTTCGGATAGCGGACCCATTCTGATGAGTGTTGGTTATCTTTAATATCGGACTTGCAGTTGGAACCGATTAAATTGCAATAAATGCAATTAACGACCGTGGAAGAAATTATTTCGACAGTGTATTTACGGCATACACACACACTCACACACACACTCACACACACACACACACACACACACAAACACACAAACACACACACACACACACACACACACACACACACACAATTTTCAAATATAATTTTAAATTTCCTTGAATGTTTTCCGCAGATACTTCGTGGCACATTTTATGTACTTTATATAATTAAATAACTTTTTTATAACCACTTTTTTACTTTTATAATTTAACCTACCGGTTTCGACAAGAACCTTGTCATCATCAGGGTTTATTTTAATTCAAAAACATGAAAAACATTAACATGCTCTCACCAAAAAACTCTCAAACAAAAAACACTCCATAAAAATCCTAAATGTAGGATCTAATCCTATATTTAGGATTTTCACGGAGTGTGTGGAAGTTTTTTGGTGAGAGTATTTTAATGTTTTTAATGTTTTTGAATTAAAATAATCCCTGATGATGACAAGGGTTAAAACAAGGTTATTTAATTTTATAAAGTTTGTAATTTTAAACTTTAATGAAATAATCTTAGTGCACATAAAAGCCTTCATAACTTATTTTGTTTAAATCAACCTGATCGACAACCAAACTACTTATTTTTTGGAACTCCTAGTTATATGACCAATCTCATGACATATGAATTGACAACAGCCATCTTTGTTGGATTAAGAAAGCTTTTATTAAGCAGAGACCCTTTTATTTGTATGCAAGACCCGAATATGAAAAATTGCTTCTAAGTGGAGAAAACCCAGATTTGTGAACAAGTATTTGGACACATTTATAAAAATGTTCTGAGGAATGTAAGAAAAAAATATTGCGTAGTACTATAATAATTTTTTAAAAAGAAATTCAAACTATACATAAAATAAAAATCTTGTGGAAAAATAAACTTATATCTGACCTAAAAAATGTTCAGTACTTTTTTTTTTTTTTTACAAAAATGTTAATAAAATTAGTATATAACCACTCACCGTGTTATATATACTAATATTATTAACATTTAAAAAAAAAAAAATAAGTAAAAATGACTAACCACAAAATAAATGCTTTAAATATTAATAATATTGAAAATGTTCAGTGTTTCAGAAACTAGTAAAACACTTGTAGGTATGTAACACGAAAGATATTCTTATATTTTCCTTTAGAAATAATCTGTTGCTACCCAGTGGAATATAAATGATCTCTCATCCTATACCTCGGTTACAAAACCCTCCCCTAATCTCATTCTACGATCACGAGAGGTTCAACCTAAATTGAATTAAAGTAAGGGCATTAAGTTAAGGCTTAAGTTGAGTCATGTGTTTTAGCTTTGCAGACCGTAGAAGGAATTTGCTGAAGCTTGTAGGCGCCAGAAAGTCTGCGTTCTTGTCTAGGATTCTTGGTGGATTATCGATGTTTTCTGTTTTTACATATTTGAAAACAAGACAGTAACGTCACATATTTTGAATGTAAGTAATATGTCGTCAAGATATATTGTAAACGTCAAATTGTAATGATGGATCAATTTGTTGTCTTTGAATTGATATTGACAAAAACCGAGTAATGTGAATAAATAACATGTCTTCGTCGGGAAATTTGTGATATTATGTTTCCGTAAATAATATAATACATATTATTTTTTGACATCTCAACATAGATGAAGAAGAATATGGAAGTCTGGGCATTTACGGGGATGACGACCGTCAAAGGCTGGTGTAAGTGATCACTTTACACAAGTGTAAAATTCATCAATTCTACCCATTATTGACAACCACACTACTCAAATTCTTGGAAGTTCTATATATATGATCCAATATCGAAACATTGTTCTTGAATCACTAGAACACCACTAGAGACATATATTGGTAAGATAAAAATAAGCATTTTATTAAGCTGATATACGTTATATACAGATATATACGAATACACGCGTGATTACATATATCACAAACAAGTAAAAATGTGACAGGTAAAACTCCATTTGAATAAAATTACTAAAATGGCAGCGCCATCTTTTAAACGTTACAGCAACATACAAAAAAATAAACGCGTTTCATGACGGACGGCGTGCTTCTAGACAGCTACCATTATTGATCATTTTCAATATGTTATTTGCATTGTTGTTTAATAGGTTTTTTTGATGTTCTTTACTTCACAACCGTTCTAAAACAAATTAATTTAAAAAGACATTTATTTCTCATTCGATATAATTGGTTTGTTTTATTATATTCTACAAAAAAATCTCTTATCTGATTATAAAAATGAATCAGAATAAAGCAGTTTTGAATCTAATTTATACTAAGATGGTGTCATGTTTCACAGCGGCATTTAAAACGAATAAATCTTATCATTTGACGTATCGAGTGCCTGGAATTTTCTTTTCCCGCCATAATTCATGGCGCGTTTGATTTACAGAAACGTTTCATGATTTCGTCTGTCATAAAAGTTGCCATTTTGTTTTTCCCTCTCCTGACACCCGTCAAAGGAAAAATTGACGGTGAAAAAGATACCTAGCCTATCAAGATATTAGGGTCACATGTCACGACATGCGTGAATATTAAAAAACGACAAAACTTATCAAACAATTTTAAGCTTTTTATTTAATAAGACTTGACGAATACATATTAATAAGATACTGCCATAAAAATTATTTCTTTTAAAACGTTAATATCATTTTATTAAAAAAAAATAGTAGAATAGTAGAGTTCTAAAGGTATTACTCAAAGGGAACGTTGTTGTAAGCAAACAAAAATAATTAATTTATTTGTTGTATGTAACTGCAGACAGTTGGTAGAATTCCATATTGAATTGTTGGGTAATATCCAAAATTTAACAAGGTTTATTGGATTTGAATTCTACATTTATTTTTCTATATGTTAATACGTGACGCGTTTTATCTTATTAAGACATTTTCTTTTACCCTTATGTTAAGAAACGCGTCACGTATTAACATATACATAAATAAATGTAGAATTCAAATCCAATAAAGCTTGTTTGATTTTGAATGTATTACCCAAAAAAATAATTAAATTTAAATGTTATCTTCTTTTAAAGAAAATTATGTTGCGGGCTTTCGAACATCCCGCTTTAAATAGTGGTAGATTGGGTTTACATACTTTAACAAAGAATCAGGTTTCCGCTGCCCAGGATATTCACTGCTGACAATCCATCGGCAGTTTTCGTCTGAACTTCAGGATGCGGACCTGACTTAGGACGAATAACGGAACTGACAGCAGACAGAATACCCCATAGGCAGTTTGTGGACTAACACAATACTAACCACGGGACCACAACCCGGCAGAATCATTTTCATAAAACAAATATTAAATAATTAAAAATAATGCAATGTACTCCAATTTTAATTTTGGAATTAAAAAAATATATGGTAGTAAAAAATCAAATCATATGTTTAAAAAAAATTAATATAAAGCCTGCACTCGTTTACTAGTAATTTTGGCTCAAAGAAATGAAATACATTGTAACATCAAAAAATAAAGGTATAAAAAAAAATAGAGATAAGAGAAAAAATACAATAACAATAATTAATTGATATGAAAAAAAACATTCGTCTGATAAAAAAAGTAAAACGCATTTTTTCGCAATTTTTTTTTTAAAATATAACGTGCGTCACACCTCTTATGGTAAATGTTTGACGGATAATATGCAATGACGGCGGTAAATGTAAATCCTTTTGTTAGAATTCAAAACGTCGCAATTTGAACGAAAGTCAAATGGTTGATCGATTGATTTGTAGGAAAGCTTAACCTTTTAATGCCCCAAGAAATAATGTATAGGGGTTTAAACGATCAAAGATGGAATGGAAGAAAACAGTTTTTCCAGCGAAGGTGTAGTTGTTTGTTATTTTTATTTTTGCAAAGAGAGAGCGGTGAGGGATTCTATTATCTCTGCCTACTCCTGGTTAGCCTTTCTTCAAACTCTTATCCGCACCCGATGGTGCATAGGGCACTGCATCATATAAACGCAGTGTTAACTTGATCGTTAACACATGAAATGTGATCAGACCTCAGCTTCTGGTACCACTCCAGGGTAATATTGAATAAATATTAGAGTGAGAAATTACTTAAAATTAACTTATTAATATTTGTTTTATCCCCCCTGGAACCCGGGACCTCCAGTACGGTAGCCGAGTGTGCTGACCATTACACTACAGAGGCGGACGAAATGTGGTTAGTTAGTTAGAATAAATATACATAAATATATGCTTACAAAAAGCTTCGTATCTTCAAAAGTTCTTTACCTTTGTCTGTTCCAAGGTTATGTTTGATTTATGTGTATTCAAATGCGACCAAAAGCCGGTGATTTCTCAGAGGTATTGAATAAGATCATACCCTTTCGGTCAGTTATACTCTGCAAAAATAAAAGTTTTTTTGGCGTATCACACCCACCCTTATCCTCGGATCTTTCTTCCGGTCGCAATCCCATTCACCCCCTGCGAAAAAACTCATAAAGTTGCACATCCGGTGCACCGCATGCAAGTTTTATGAGTATGTTTACTATTAAATTTTTCACACTTTCCATCACAGTCAGTCGCGCCTGAAAAGAATATTTCAGGAAGTTTTTTCATTTCCTTGATCTTCCCCCATTCATGTATAAGTAAAGAAATAACTTAGCATATTTTAAAGATAAAAAAAAACGATCGTGCGCAAAATGAAAAATTAACTATTGTTTATTTTTTTATTATTTTACATTGTTTAAGCTTCATTTTATTTATAACTTAATTGCATGAGTGCATATTTATTTTTACATTTAACTTGTATAAACTGTTGTTTTAAAATCTTAATAACAAAAATGAAAAAAAGTTTATAAAGTTGGGATACTTAATAGGTTTACAACTAATTTAATTGGCTGGTAAAGTGATCATTTTATACAAGTGTAATACTCAACATTCTACCCATGATTGACAACCACACTACTCAAATCTTAGGAACTCACATAAACCTTTTTCATAAAATACGCACGTCTATTTATGTGTGAGCTCGCGGCAGCATCTTTGGTTAATTTGAGTAAGCTTATAGTTTAGCAGATACCCTTATTAGAATGTATCCAAGATCCTTACTGAATTATTTCACATACTGAGAGACGCCTTAAAACTTTTTTTTATTAAAATATGGATTTACTCATAAAACAAGTCTTGCAAAGTCACAACTTCGTCATATTATTTTTTGTAATATTAATTAAAATTATCATTTGAATTTTAAATAGATTTATATTATCCACTGACACTTCGTGATGGAATTGCATTTTTAATATAGTTTTAGATTAAAACCAATATTTTTAGCTTTTCCACTTTATTTTTATTTGACCAGCGACCGGGTTTCGTCGTTACCGACATCATCAGACTGGTCGTTACCGACATCACCAGACGTCGTTACCGACATCACCAGTCTGATGATGTCGGTAACGACGAAACCCGGTCGCTGGTCAAATAAAAATAAAGTGGAAAAGCTAAAAATATTGGTTTTAATCTAAAAATATATTTGAATTTTTTTTTATTATTTTTGTTTTATTTGTTCGAGAATTGTAAAGCTTTACAATAAAAAAATAGTTACATTAACAATAATAAACATTACATTACATAAAAAAATAGTACATCAATAAAAATAAAGCCAATTAAACAATTCCACATTTATGATATAATAACTATTAAAACATTAAGAGATAAAAAAAGAAAAAAACTGTGGGAGTGTGTGTGTGTGAGGAAGCGAGCAAAAGGGTATAGGTATGGTATGAAAGTTAGTAACAAGAGAATAAAAATAAAAATGCGAAATGAAGAACAAAAAAAGGAGATACATTTTGAACGAATAAAACAAATGTGCAGAATTTTCACTGAAAAAAGGTGTATATTTTTTTGACAAGAAAATTTATCTGAAAACGTGTAAAGTTGATTTTATGCAATATTCACGTCTCATATAAATTCTCATGAATGAAATCCATATGGTATATTTCTGAAATTTGTGCGCAGTGTATTTTTTCGAAGGAGAGAGTTATAAATAAAAGTACATATAATGTATTATATTTCAAATATATCATCATATTTTTCTTTTTGATTCTTGTTTGAGCAACAATGTACTGAGCATTTATTTTGGAATCTGTCCAAAAACCTAATTTTGTAGGTGATTGATGGGTAAATAATAATAATAAAAGGTTAACAAATTTGTAGTATAAAAAAAATTACAGGCAAATATTCAGAAGTTTTTTTTTAGCTTATTTTACCCAATTGTATTAATTATTTAAAGCTTATGAAATCTATCAATACATCGCTGTGGTTTTTATTTATTTTAATTACGAAAAGTCGATTTAACTTCATTTTGTCCTTATAAGAATCTACCGAGTTACTAATAAAAAAAAATTGAATGTTTTTGCCCATTCTTTGTGGCAAATTGTATAAACTTGATAAAATAAATAAAGCACATCTTTATTATAACTTGTATTAATTAAATAAAAGTGTGTTAAAATATAATCAAGTTCTTTCAAAAGTTTGGGTTCCAATTTATTTTATAATGTTTACAGATATATAATTTTCATTACATATTGTTTTTTTTTTATTGAAGATTTAAAATGTTACATAAGTATAAGAACATTAAATTGAACTAAATAAATAACACGCGTTTTAAATTTAACGAATATATTTAATTCTTGAGAAATATACAATTAATCAATTTCAAGTTAAATGATCCATTCAATATTTCTGCTGTTTTTATTCGCAATCATTTTATATAATATTATGTTTTATAGCATTTCTGGATAAAAATCTAATAAAGAGTCGTTTTTTTTAACGAACTCCTAAAAATACTAAATATTTTTACGCACGAAATTTACGGGCAATCTCGTTGCAAAAAAGTTTTCTTATCGAAGCCTTTTGTTTTGAAGTTTGAATAACGGGCGCTAGGAGGCGCCGTCAGCCGTTGGAGTGCTCGCTCGCCGCGGAATGCCCGAGGTTCCTCATTCGTTCCGAATCATCGCTGGCGTCGGTTGCCGCTTCTGGGTGTGTCGAGCGAACCTTGCACTCGGTGTCGTATATTTACGAAATTATCGCGTACGAGTAGCGACAAAAACATTCAATAATATTTGGAAAAGTATCAAGTTTTGGCGTGTTCCCGCCTTTTGGCGCAATATGGCCTAAGGTTTCTTATTCAAACGGTTAGTTTAGGAACTTTGTACGCGCTTCAAACTCTCGCGGAAACTTTCTGACAGTTCGGTGTGGCGACGTGTTTTGTGAATTGTTGCGTTTTGAAAGCGTGTTTCGAAACAATACTCTCGATAAATTGTGCGATCACTTTATGACAAAGTAAATAACGGATTTTTCCAAGTTTTCGAGACTGTTTTCTGCGTTATTCTGCTGATTCAGAATGACGAGTTATAGAAAACAAGGACGGAAGATGCCGAGCGTTGTAGGTGCGACAGGTGCAGGCGCCGTATGGTGTATCATACTTCTGGCGCTAATTAAAGGTGAGTCTTGTTATGAAACTTTCGATCGCAAGCTAACGGCGAAGAGTGATAAATAGTTGAATTTAAAACTAAAATATCATTCTTTCCTTTTCAAACAAAGGAGGTAGTTAACAATACTAATTGTTGATGCTGAAATTCTGTTGTTATTAAACGAAAACTCGCTCAATTGTGACGAAATAACGGATATTTTATACCTAACTTCAGATCATTCACTTTTACCTGTCCCGCGGAAAACAACCTTTTTTCTAAGCATCTCTCATACCTACATATACGTACTTTTTTGTATTTTTATCTGAATAAATGCATTTTTTATAATCGTTGCATTTGGAATCCATTCACCTGTTTAGTTTATTTTGTTATCAATTATGCGTAATAATATGGATTCTTATCTGTATTCCGTGAATCTGTAGTAAGCTGTTATCAACCTGTGTCTATTTACATTGTGACGATATCTTTTATCTACGCTAAACGTACACATTACACAATTTGACACATATGTTTAAACGAATGACAATATTTGAGTCAATTATCATAATAAATAAATAAATATTCATAATTTATGTTAATTGTAATATTTATTATACTGTAAAACGTAATCGTTATGAAACTTCTTATAATAATTATGTCGAAACTTTAAAATAGATAGAACATTATAATTTTCTTAGGCTTTTAAAAATATGATTTTTCTATAAGTATCAGTTTAACTAATTAAAAAAAATATATACATAAATACTAATGTGCATACAAGTAAGAAACATCTTTCTTCTCGATTTCTTTAAGCTATTTATTTCATCAATGTTTTAATTTTTATTTATTTGGAAGTCACCTAGTGTACCTAAGGATATTTTTTCAGTATCAAGTATTATTTTAATTTACAAAATGAAACATAAAAAAAACGAAAAAAAAAAATGTAAAAATTTCAGTGAAAATCTCAATAAAAAAGCTCTAAAAAATCATATTTCATTTCACTTTTGTACACTACCTGTGGTAAATTACTCTACCTAAATATAATTTATACCTACATATAAACAGAAAATATTATATACTTTATATACATTTAATTAAAAAAAAAAAAAAACCTTATCCGCACCAAATGGTGCATAGGGCACTGTTTCATATAAACGCAGTGTTATCTTGATCGTTTACACATGAAGGAAAGGTGATCAGCCCTCCGCTTCAGGTACCAGTCCAGGGTAATATTAAATAAATATTACAGTGAAAAAATCACTTATAATTATTTTACCCCCCCTGGGAATCGAACCCAGGACTTCCAGAACGGTAGGCGAGCGTGCTGACCATTACACTATGGAGGCGGACGAAATTTAATTAAATTAAATTAAATTAAATTAAATAACATTTAATTAAATTCAACATAAAAGGTTAAATATTTTTTATTTATCTTTTAAACATGAATAATCGAAATAACAAAACTAAATATATTTCTTCCATACATATAACATATTACAGTAACTTAAAAAATCTGAAATATCATTTTATGCCTAATAGTTAAAAGCCACGATTTAAGGACTATTTTTAAGCTATAATAATTAATGAAAAAAAAATTAAACACTTATTTTTAATTCGACAAAAAAATTGTTTGTTGTCAATTCAGATTTTGTGATAAAACTCCGTATTTTCCTTTCAATGTTACCTCAAAAAAAATACCTACCTTGTGTAAACAAACGCTTTCTTTCGTAAGTACAAACCATATTATGTATATTTATAGACTTACACCATAATATTTTACGAGTTAAGTGCCAGTAAATTATTTTTGTTGACATAATGAGTCTGTTCCTTAAAATAGTCAACCCCTTCTTATCCAACACCCTTTAAAAGATATACTTTATTTATTCAATAACAAAGACGTAAAAAAATGGTTATCTTGACCCGGATTACGGCAAAATATTGAAATACAATAAGTTTACGTCAATTATAACTTCAAATGTATCTGGCGGATATCAATCGTTGCGGTCCCGTGGTTAGTGTCGCGGACTCTTAAGTCAGAGATTCTCGGTTCGAACCCACTCTGCCGCAGTTTGATACCTATTTCTAATAATGAGCCGCTTAGGCTCACAGAAATAGTATGAAATTGATATATTTGTGTAAATAATAAAAATAAAAATATTTTTCTCTTTAAAAAAAAATCCTTTTCTACTCGCACTACATCTTTGTTTTGAATTCATAATGCCCAACTTAAGAGTATAAAAACTATGAATACATCTATGAATACTTTTATTTCGGCGGCAACACATGGCATTTAAGGAAAAAATAATACAATGGATAGTACCTAGTATTAATTAGTACCTTAGTATTTTTTTATCTTTGTGCGATTGTATATATTCGCAGGACATCGAGTCCGAGAAATACATTTATTTGTAAATGATATATAATTAATTCTAACATTCTGATTTCTATTTCCTAAATCTATTTTTAAATAACCATGTTAAATCAATACAGTAAACCCCCCATATAAAGCTGAGATAGGTACCGCTTTATCGAAGGGAATATTTTAGGGGGTTAATAATTTTAAATTATATTTTTATTTTAAAACTCATTTCAGTTATTTCTGCTGGTTAAAATGTAAAAATAATATTTTACACATTAATCCCTTATAATGTTCCATTCTATAACGCGGTACCTATCGCAACGTTATAGGGGGGTTTACTGTAATTTGTAATATTTCTTTGGCTTTTTTAATTTTCTCGAAAACCATAAAACCTTCTTTAATTATTGATTTGTAGTTTTTCTTTGTCCCTTATCCTTATACTCATCATCATCTTCTAAAGGCAGCGCCTTGTTGTGTCAGCCACTTGTCTCTGTCAGTCGCCATCCTCTTGAGCTGCGAATAGGAGGAGACGTCCATGAGCCGCTTCAAATCCTGGAAGTATGAAGTTCTTGGGCGGCCTCTTGTTCGTTTTCCCAAGATTCTTCCTTCGAAGATGTTAATATATCCTTATACTAATGGTGCATATAGCACTGAGGTGACTAAGAGTGGAATATATTTAGAGTAAGAGAAGAAGCTTTAAAAACTAAATTTTTTTCTGTATGGGAAATAGGAAAAAAATAGTAAGAATGGGATGAAGAACATAAATATTTTCAGAAAAAAATAAGAGACATTCGTTAAATAAAAAAGAATAGTATATTTTTTAACAAAGTTTTAAAAAAATGTTATTGGAAAACAAGTCTGGCTTCGTTGCAAAAGCGTGTTCTTCAAATATTGGCTGGTAAAGAGTTAATATTTTATCATTAAGAAAACGCTTTTATCTGAGCTGGGCCTTAAAAGCTTTTTTTTTAATACTCATAATCTAAAATGTGTCTTAATTTTGACATCTTAAAAGCATCTTATTTTTCAGATTTTTATTAATTATTTTCCTTTTGTACAAAAGCCAGACTGAGTAATTAATATTTTTTGAAGCCATGGATATTTGTTTTTCTCCGTAATAGAAGTCTTTAAAAATTCTATCTACTTGTTTATGGATTATTTTTAATATCATGTTTCTTTGTTAAATATTTTTTTTAAATATAAAATCAACAAAAATGCTTTAAAGTATGTTAATATTATTGACTAAGCTATATTGTTTTGTAAAATATTGTAATATTTTAATCACGAAATCACGTTTATGAATAAACATTTAATTTATATTATTTATTAAATACTTATAAAGTATATTGAGTGCATCAGTGCTTCTAACTAACTAACCATCGCCCCGCTTCTTCGCAAGGGTAGGCAGAATGAAAAGAACGCCATAACTCGCTGTCTTTGCAAACATTCTTCGTCTCTTCCACGTTCATGCATCTCCACATACATACCCGCCGATTATTTCGACCCCTGACCTTACCGCTTTCAAGTGCTTGACATACCTTAATAATAAATAATTTAATTTAAATGTAATAAAGATTTTTTTGTGGATTTTACATAGGTTATTTCAGAACCTTTTTTCTGTTTATTTTTAAGACTGCTTCCAAAATTCATAGTAATATTTTCAAGAAAAACTTTGTTTGAACTTTTGACTCAAATTCAATAATTTGGTTGTCTTTATTTACAACTTTGAAGTTGGTTGATAATGGGTGAAAGCTCCAAGTAGTCATATATACAAGTGAAAGTTCACTCATTAGGTATTTCAAATTGACTTGTGTAAAATTAGGTGAAATTTATTAAAAACAATGAAATCGTGTCATGTCAATAACAATATTATGTCATATACTTATATCCGATGTACCCTATGAACCTTAGAGGCGTGCACACTTTATTTCAAGGTTTAGATACATGTGTCGCCTACTTTCAAAATCCAATCCGCCAGATCCAATTTTATAAGATTTAAAAAATAAATACCCTATCAGAATGCGAATTGTGGGGTTAATTGTTTAAAATATTTATATACTTGAAAACAATGTTGTAAAAAAACATTTCTTTCTATCCCATTTAGTAAACTTGAGCCGCAGCAACTCTTGGCCGGGTACAGATAGCATTGAAATAATAATACATCAAGCGGTAAGATCCTACCGCTGCTATAGTGGACAATTAGTTATAAATAGTCATGTATGTACATTTACATATTATGTGCCTGTAATTGTGCACGGTTAACCATTTCCGCACTGATCATCCAATAATAACACGTGATCCGAAGCGGGGTACCAAAAGACCCCAGCTTTTATTTGTATGGAAATCGTAGTACGCAGCTCACAGTAAGTACCAACTAGAGTCACAGTGGGACGTCCGTTCCAACGCGCGTTCAAGCGCCGCCTGATGGCAGTCATACAATAAGCGACAGGCCGGAAATCGGGTCAAACGAAATCTGGCTAGTTTAGTTGTCTCGCGTTCTTATTATGGTAATACTGCATTTATTCGAGTGAAAGAAATAACATTTTGCTATCAGACAAAAAATACGATTTTCATTAATTTATTCGTGGTCACTTTGTGGTAAAATCTATACATTTTTAACATACTTAGTAAATACTTAAAATCTATTGTGATACGTGTTTAGATGCATTTGGCATCATTTTCCAGCACCGTATAAATAACGTGCTGACAAACGAGTATAAGTGCTTTGAAAAAAATTATGTGCAGAAATACTATATAAGTGCGTAGATCTCGGGATAGTGACTGATTGTGCTTTTTATTAAACACAATATTTTGAAGCATTTAACGATTTTAAATTATAAAAGTCCACCTCTGTAGTGTAATGGTGAGCACGCTTGGCTACCGTTCTGGAGGTCCCGAGTTCGATTCCCAAGTCAAATAAATATATAAGTGATTTTTTCACTCTAATATTTATTAAATATTACCCTGGACTGGTACCTAAAGCGGAGGGCTGATTACCTTTCCTTTATGTGTTAACGATCAAAATAACATTGCGTTTATATGATGCAGTGCCCTTTGCACCATTTGGGGTGCGGATAAAGGTTTGAAGAGGACGTTTATATCTAAAATGGCCATCTGTGCTTGTATTGAAACAATATTATCTTGAATAAGAAAATTATACAAAAATTATGTCGTTATAATTTATAATACTAAAGTTATCGAATTAAAATTCCTATAAGTATGGGGGATTTCGATCCCCCTGTTCCGGCTAGGTTAAGGAGTGAGTCACTAAATGAGAGTACATTCAGTGTATGGTCCGCTTTGTGGCAGATTCTTGGCGTTATCAGTGGGCGCTGGAAGCGGTTAGAAGTTAGTACACGGTACTCAGTAGTCGGTAGGCATTCACAGGATAATTACACCTACAGTAGCCGTCGGGATTATTTTATCCTATAAGGAGGTGTATTCTACTATAAAAAAATTGATTTAATTTTACTTAATTTCGTATTTTTTTCTTGTAAAAAATAAGTTAAAATAGTTACCATTTATGAATATAATTCATTGTTTTTTTTTGTATTTTAAATACTTCGACCGAATGCAGTCAAAATGTGGTCTCTCAGACGAATGTACGGCAAAGCGATGAATGATAGATATTCAAATGGTGATATTTGGAAGGACTGAAAGGCTGCGATTAGCAAAATCGATGAAATAAATTAAGTTGTGTTGAGATGGTTTGGGCTAGTGAATCGAATAAGTGAAGAAAGAACATTAAAGTAAATTTATTAGGCGTATTTGGTTAGTAATTGAAGCAGAGGAAGACCGAGGAAAACTTCGTATGATCAAGTATTTCGATACTTAAAAGTGGTCGGGTCAGGCGTCGAAATAATTGGCGGGTATATATTTATATGTTAAGAGATGTATGAACGTAGAAGGTTCGATTTTTTTTGAAAAGACAAATTGGTGTGGCGTTTTATTTTGTCTGCTTACCCCTTCGGCGAAGTGGTGCAATGGCTTCGCGTTATGGTAATACATACATATAACACTTTCAGCGTTCATTTTGTGCTAAACTTAAAAACTATTCTAGTCTTTATTTGACTTGATGAGAGAATGGCGGTTTATCTTTTTGTCGTTTATAGCATCCTGAGTATAAACATCTAGAAAAAGATTATGATTACTCTTTTTTTTGTTGTTTTATTTTGTTAAATTTTCACTCAGTTACAAATAAGTATCAATTTATTATTAGATTAAAACCAATATTTTTAGCTTTTCCACTTTTTTATTTGACCAGCGACCGGGTTTCGTCGTTACCGACATCATCAGACTGGTGATGTCGGTAACGACGAAACCCGGTCGCTGGTCAAATAAAAAAGTGGAAAAGCTAAAAATATTGGTTTTAATCTAATAATAAATTAAAAATGCAATTCCATCACGAAGTGTCAGTGGATAATATAAATCTATTAAATAAGTATCAATTTCTTTGTAACATTTTTTAAGCGTAATAATAAATAAATAATAAAAATAAACCCTTATCCGCACCCCAATGGTGCATAGGGCACTGCTTCATATGAACGCAGTGTTATCTTGATCGTTTACACATGACGGAGGGTGATCAGCCCTCCGCTTCAGGTCCCAGTCCAGGGTAATATTGAATAAATATTACAGTGAAAAAAACACTTATATTTATTTGACCCCCCCTGGGAATCGAACCCGGGACCTCCAGAACGGTAGCCGAGCGTGCTGACCATTGCACTACGGAGGCGGACGAAAGTAATACTTAACAAGTAATATTTAAGTATATGTGTTTATATTAGAATAGGCCCTATTCCTCTTTACATTGAAGATTTAATACATTTTCAGACATGACGGGTATCTAATCTGATGATGTTTGGAATGTGGATCTCTTTTAATACAATTTAAAGCTTTAGTGCTTAACCAATTGCATTCAAAGTATCTTCATGAATCGTCATTTAAATATTAAATTAAATCACCTTTAGAAATAAACAATCAAATCAAAGGTTTCACGTTTAAGGTGCCAACCCACTAGGGTGACAAAAATAAAGGTAAAATCGTTTTAAACAATTAGCTTTTTACAGCGAGTAGGTACCTTACATATATTCAAAAGGACACTTGACTTTATGGAAGTAAAGTAAACAAAACGCAGGTAAAATAGGGTGCATTTCTTCGCAATATACTTTTGGGACTTCGGCTGTAAAGTAATCGGCCATAAGATCGTAAAACCTTTAGGCTATCCATTCGGACGATGTACCTGTGTGATATCAGTTTTAAAAGAAAAAAATCTAGTGGAAAACACACGACTTTCGGCTTACGAATTAAATTATTTCGCATTTTAAAGATTTTTAACTGTTTCAATAAATATAATATTTATCGCAGAAACATTTTTCTTTTTGATTTTGTTACTTAAATATCCGAGCGAGTATATGAAAATCAATGTATTTACGGGGCTTACGACCTGTCATAGGCTACCGTACAAATTTAAAAAAAATGTTGTTACAAAAAATTGTTTACAAAATTTTGAGGGTGTCCAAATCTTATTCACAAATCTGGTTTTATCCACCTAGGAGTTATTTATGTTGACATTTCATCATAGACGAAAAGTTTATGTAAGTGTGGGTATTTACAAGGCTTGCGACCAGGCATGTGTAGACTCAATAAAATCTGCGTTTACCGATGAAAAAATAAGTATAAATAACTAAAACAATTTAGAATTTTCTCATATATTTTTTTTATTTCAATAAAAAAATAAAACACTTGTTTATGACCACTTTTGAGTTAATTAATGGAAAAACGACTAGTTTCGAGAACATCCGTTGTTCTCGAAACTACGTCATAACGAAGTCATGTTTAGTTAAATAAATTCAATATTGGCATTAAACAAGTGTTTTATTTTTTTGTTTTAAAATCATCATGTTAATCCATCAATTCAATGCCAAATTAACAAATATTACTATTTATATGTTAAATTTTTTTATGCTCTTATTAACTTACGAATTGTACGGAATGTAACTATTTCGTAAAAAAAAAAAAAAAAAAATCTGCGAATACTTTCTTGACAGTTCGATTATAGAAAGTAGAATATCGTATATTGCCACTGAAGTGTGAAAGATCTCAAGGAGGGTGTATTTTACTATCGGGATTGTAAATAAGTTTTAGAATAGTTCTTGTTTTACAACGCCCTTCTGAATTGTGTCGCATTGCGCATCGAAATGGCAAAAAAAACTTCCTTTTCCACCATCAATACAGGTGCAAGTTTCATTACCTACTTTATCTCTTTGAATGTGTAGAGGTAATAAATTTTATTAGATGAGAAACGATAGAACCTTTCAATAAATCTTTTTTCTGTGTCCTTCTACGTACGTTCTCGACCGTTCTATTGCCTTAGGATCTAAGGCTTAGATCCTCCATTTCCAGTCAGGTGGATTTACAGACGAACCGATTTATGAAGAATAATATGTACATATATGTAGTCAGAAGAACTTGTTATGGTAAAATTTAAATCGATACAACTTATTAAAATAAGTTTTTAGCTTTTCCTTATAAATGCAGTTATCGATCGTAAAATATTTGCATTTTTGACATCTCTACATGGATGAAGAAGAATATGGATGTTGGGTATTTACAGGGATTACGATAACATTCACCATTTCACCGATGATTGACATTCATACTCCTTCACATATCTTTTAATGTATTTCTCGGGTGCATCTATGGTTGATTTGAGTAAGATTGTTTCACCTATTCTTCATCTTTGTTAAGTTGTCAACATTTAAAAATAACTTCTTACTAGATAAAATCCAGAATTGTGAACAAAGATTCGAACACATTCAAAAGGTTGTGAATTTAAAGAAGTTTGTTTTATTTTATTTTGATGATGTATGAGATGTATGAATGTGGACGAGGCGAAGATTGTTTTCAAAAACATATTCATGTGGCGTTCTATTTTATCTGCCTACACAGTTTAATTAAAATTTCTACTTCTGTATGGAATCTCAGCAATGGTTAACTGAAAGATAATTTCTTTATAAAATTAATTAACTTTGTTTTCAACACTTTTTTTATTAATACAATTCAAAATAAACCCTGATGATGACATTGTATTGTTGAAACCGGTAGGTTGAATTGTATTAATAAAGAAAAGTGGTGAAAACAATATTAATTAATTTTATAAATATATTATAAAATGTACCACAAAGTATCTGCGGAAAACATTCAAGAAATGAATGATTATTATTTTTCATGCTAGTACATACGTTGGTCTTTCATAATGAACATATTTTGTGCAATTTTAATGTTATTTATCCCTTAATATTAGTTCTCAAAACTTGATATTTTATTATTATTGTTTGTTATTTATAAGTTTCCAACTGTGATATTTTTTCACGTTATTTTAACAGTTTATGTGTTCCAAGACACAGAGCTAGTTCAGTTTCCGCTCCGATTACTTTGTCGCGATCCGGTCATATGAAATATCTCTATAACATACATCAGGAGAACATACATATCAGGAGAACATACGTATCATCTATACGTAAGATATTCCGTGAAAGTTACATAAACCGCTTTGTACCCAGCCGAGAGCATTTGGCGTGAAAGGAAATCGGAAAAATGATATCTCCATTCGTATGGAGATCACAGATTTGCGGTATTCGGGGTGCTTTCAAAATATCTATTGAGGAGTATACAAAACATTTTACTAAAGGGCCTCTGTTATTTGAAAGAAAAAACAGTATAAAGGGCTGTAATCTTAGAGGAAGTATTTACCTAGCTACATCGTTTCGTGGGGTATTTACATAAATTATCCTAAATACACAATAATTAAAGACAAAACAAATCCCGCGATGCCAAAAATAAAATACCCTTAACGAAATAGATGCCACATTCAAATTGTAAGAGTGCCCGATCGGGGTGGCTATTCTTTAACACCGTTTAAGATTTTAGAGGGATTTTTTTTACTGAAGAGTCAAAGTTGTATATATTTCGTACGTTTATATTAAAAATTAAAAGCAGCTTCTGTTTTATGTGACAGTTTTTTAAAATGTTAATCAACGTCTGTTCCAATGTCAGTTTTAACATGTTGACACTTCAGTTAGACAATTATTGTTGTATGTATCGTATTTTTCAAAGTAAAAGTCAAAATTTTGTAATCTTTTTATCAAACAAAAACTGATACTATATAATATTTACTCAGCAGTAGTCATTTTTTTCATGACGGTGAGTTTATGTATATATATATATATATATATATATATATATATATATATATATATATATATATATATATATATATATATATATATATATATATATATATATATATATATATATATATATATATATATATATATATATATATATATATATATATATATATATATATATATATATAAACAAAGTAAATGCTTTAAATATTAATAATATTGAGAATAGCAGTAGTCATCTTTATTTAGTTTATTGAAAAAAAGTGCACTGAAAATGATGTAATTACTAAAATTAAATATTGATACCCCAGCGTTAAGAATAGCCCTTGACGCGGTTAAACTCCTAACAACCCTTAAAATCTGCATGAAAGTTAAGGAACAGCCACCTTACAGCGCTATAATATAAATAACGTTTAAGTATCTCTGGAAACTTTAATCCGCTTAGTCGTTCCGTAAGCGGCTTTTTATTTGTTTTGTTCATCTTTGCTTTGTATTTAAAAGCGAAAGGTCAAAGTAGCCGAAGTAACCCAGCGAATTCTCTGAAACTGCTCCTCGCTCAGACCAAAGTGGGGTCCGATGAGACACAGTTCTGAACGACTTTTGACATCGTTTCTAAACCAGAGTGGGTGCTTCGGTCTATTTTCTACACACTACAAAAGAAGAAAAAATAAATTGAAAACACCAACGCTCGAAAATAAAGAGAACATGTACCAAATACTATTTCGTTAGTAACTAACTAGCCATCACGACACTTCCAGCAGGAGTAGGCAGACAGCAAACAGAATAGAATGACACACACCCCAATCTATTATTGAAAACAATCTTCGCCTCTTCCATATTCGTGCATCTCTTTATACATACCTCCCCGCTGATTAATTCACTATCTCGTTTGGACTTTAAAAAAATATTTAAATACTTATATAGTTTTCAACAAACAAAATAATTATAAATTAAAATAATATGACTTCACAGGGTTTTCCCGTTCTGAGGCCACATTTTACATTAATTAATTATACAATTACATATGAACAAGCGAATTGTTTGTGACTTGCAATCAAATAACATATGGTATGTGTTAAGTTCTGTTTGATGTGTTTTTCGTGTGTTTTGGATCTTGTGGTTGTTTGTACGTGTCCATTAAGTTTGTGAGTATAGATTTTAGAGATTATATGGCATGAATATATAACTTGTACAAATAAATAAATAAAACAATATGTTTGCACAAAGAAAATAGGTAGGTGCTCTTCTAAATTTTTTTTTTCACCTGCATTTTGAAAATTTCAACTTTCATATTAACAAAATGACACAAGAATCATTTTCATTCACGTTTTTGATCGTCTTTATTAAAAAATACTTTTATTTTTATAAAAGCTTGAGCCTTTTCAGCTTAAGTTTTTGCAGTAAAATGAACTAATAAGGAACTAGAAAAACGCATTTTTAAATTTTGTAAGCTTATTAAAATCACTAGTTTTATGATATCGAATCCTAAAACCGAATTTTGTAACGATTTTCTTTATGAATTTATATTTTAGTTTTTCATGTATGTATTTGTAGTTCGATCACCCATCACTGCACTATATGATGTCTCTTAATACGGTTAAGTAAGTAGACTGTTACACGTAATATCATAATTATAATCTATAACTTGGCTAGTTCCTCATACTACTCGTAGTTTCCTAAGCGACCATAGTTTTAGTAACGCTCTAATTACTATTTCAAATGGCAAACTATTACTCATATTGACAAAAAAGAAAAAATACAAGAAAAACACGTGTCTGCATACATACTTTTTGTAGAAAAAAATGTGGAATGGGCGGTATAAAAGAATGTCGAAGACTAGAAAAGCGATAAGAAAGTATTAATGAACATGAAAATATACATGTATTTCAATTCATTCACAATATTTTGAATGTGTTCAAATTTTCGTTTATTAATTCTGGATTTCCCTTCAGTTAGAAGGTATTTTTATGCCTATATTTTTTGTATAAATTGATAACCTGGACTAGCCTATACCGGTCGTAAGCGCTGTAAATGGAATATATATATATATATATATGTATATATATATATATATATATATATATATATATATATATATATATATATATATATATATATATATATATATATATATTCCATATTCTTCTTCATCTATGTTGACATGTCAAAAATAATTAATAAATTGTTTTTGAATGAATTTATATCATCTAATTACGACAATTATATATTATATTAGCATTTTAAATTCAATGTTGATGTAATAATTTTTAAGTGCATCAGTATATGTATGTAAAAATATTGTATCGTTCTTATCATACCTGTGTCGAAGCAGCTGTTTTGATAATCGTTTATGGTTTTGCATAAGATGACTAAAAATGTAGACTTCTTCAAATAATGCCGCTCCAATTAAAATGATATTATTTATCCAAACTCTCGGGTAAGTTCGACTTCATTTCAATAGACTGTTATATTAAACTACGATCAGACTCGAAACGAAATAACTCAAATAGCTAATTATTTTGTCTATAAATAGTGCCGGGGGGCTCTTTAAGTGAAGTAAGTCTGCCATTAGATTATATTGGCATCCACAATGTACATTAGTCTAACTGCAATGCTGTTTAAGTGGGTATAATTAATACACAGGCTAATTTTCAGTAGCACAACTACATATACGGTGTCGAAAACACGTACAAAAAGCTTTTATCAAATAATCTATCACTCAAATATTACACACTTTTGTAAACTGTTTGTATTTTCGTCTGTTGATGAGAAAACCTACGATTGTCGAAACTAGTTGTGTTTACATTAATAAACTCAAAAAATCGGTCTTACAAACGTGTTAGGTTTATATTAGTTTTAGTTTATACTATCTCATCAAAGATGAAGAAGAATATGGATGTCTGGGCATTTACGGGGCTGACGACCGTCATAGGCTGGTTTAAGTGATTACTTTACACACGTGTTACATTCACCAATCCCCGTGAATGCCCAGACTTCTTCATCTTTAATGAGATATCAAAAAATAATATGAAAAATAACCCCTATAATTAAAGATAATAACAAGTATTTGGACACACTCAAAATGTGTTTAATTTATATATTTAAATCATCACTTTATTCCGCAAAGTATGTATATACTCAATAAATAAATCACCTACAACTTAATAAGTTCTTTGAACGATTGATTGAATTTGCATTTGGGGTCGTTTTTTCTTTTAATTTTTCATGAAAATACACCAATATCGCCAAATAATATTCGCAATTAATAATTTTTCCTGTCACAAGGTAGTCAATGGATAAAATACCATGGGTATCCCAAAATATGGAGGTAAAAAAAATGCTTCTTAATTTCTGTATCTATTTTTTCATGCATAAATATAAAAAATAGATGTCCATTTATTTTATTATTATTTAACTGAGTGATACTTGAAATATTTATTCGAATTAAAAGCACGTTTATCAAAAGCGACATTGTACCTACTAATATTTTACGGGTACATATTGAAATCGCACAACGTTATCATATGTTAAACTTACACGGAACACCTCTAAAGATGTGTCATCTTGACATTTCACCCTTTGTACACCCGTATGCATTTTCTATACACGAATGTGACATTTCCGTCGTCTGATATATCGACGTTTCAGTACGTTTTAGGCATATTATTAGAAATGATATATCTACAAAATAAAAATGTGATACAAAGATATCATTCATTCAATACAAACAATACAGAAATTGGGGTTCTTTCCCGATGTTTATTTTCATTTATTTTGCAGATATGCTTTTATTTTTTTCATTCAAATGTCATTTTATTCAAAAGTCTTGATTGAATTAAAGCATAGCTTTGTATTAATCAATATCGTGATATTAAAATTTTCAGTATATTTTAACAGGATTGAAAATAAATCATCCTGTTTGTGACAGCTGAAAAAGATTGTATTTGTTTTTCACCCAAGCTTTTAATAGGTACATTACTCGCATGTTATTTGCATACCTACATAGGTATATCATAATTATTTGACAGTCAATAATATGAAAGTTTATTTGGAAACTGAAGATTTTATATATATATATATATATATATATATATATATATATATATATATATATATATATATATATATATATATATATATATATACATATATATATATATATATATATATATATATATATATATATATATATATATATATATATATATATATATATATATATATATATATATATATATATATATATATATATATATATATATATATATATATATAAAATCTTCAGTTTCCAAATAAACTTTCATATTATTGACTGTCAAATAATTATGATATACATATGTATTTATATATATATATATATATATATATATATATATATATATATATATATATATATATATATATATATATATATATATATATATATATATAATATATATATATATATACATACATATATATACAAATATAAAAGTATATATCTTTTTCTTGAATATACAAGTATACTGTCTCGACTAATCTATCGTTTTTATATGAAAGAAGATGGAGAAAGTCTGACCATTGCAGGGATCTATTAATTAGGTAACCATTGCATATTTAAACATACTGAAATATACTCGTTAGTATTATCATCGGTCAAATGTATTGTTGAATTTTTCTGGTACCAGATAAGTTCGTAAATTTGTTCACTGCTACATGTTCACATAAATATGCATGTACAAGACTTTACATCCGCTTTCCAGCAATTCGGGGGTCATTATTCTTCCCACATTTGTTTATTATGAAACATCTCAAGCTCTTTACCCTGTTATATCAACAGTGCATCTGGGTTTGTATCTAGGCATGTGCATATTACACTCCAACCACATTTCAACCTAAAAATAATACCATCGAATGCATCCGAAGCAAATATACAATTTATATCCCGGTGCTCACATACAGGCACACTAACATACATACATGCTGTCATACAAATACCATGGCGTCTGGGTTCATGTACCTACGTACTATAATATGTAACCTATCGTACAAAAATATTAAGTATCTAAATATCTAACTTTTCATCAAAAAGCTTTGCAAATATACGTAATAATTATTTCATGTTAACTTTAAGATTTAATTGATAATTCGACATTGGTGAAAAAGTCTACTGAAATTGTGCTATGAAAAACCTAAGCATTTTGACATTGTTTGCCACTTGTTACCATTATTGTTACCATTGTTTTCTACTGACGTTTCTCGGTGGAACTGCATTTTATATAAAAAAAACACAACTATTTTATTTTTTAATTTTATTTTATTTGACATCATCAGACTGTTTCCAGACTGGAGGCTAGACAAAATTCCAAAGTGTTATATTCACAACAAGGAACTTTTCCTTTAAAATTGAATTAAATTCAATGAATTTAAGCAGTATATTTTAATAAAAATTAAATACTTCTGCCATATTTTAAATCTTTTAAAAAACCACAGCAACGCATAGTCGGGACTAGTATAAGAATAAAGTGAAGATGAGAAAAAATGAATAGCATTAACATAAATTAGTCGAATATAATCTGAAAAAATATGTGCTCATTAAGATTCATCCGCGGATTTTCGTAATATTTTTATTGTAATTGAAAATTTCCCATATTAAATATTCAAAACGTGCTTGCTGTAATAATTACGGCGTTCTTCATTATCGTGAAGAATCCCTTCCATCAGATTAAAATTTATCAGTCCTCCCCAGCGCCGCTCGCATGAAATGATTGTTTATTCAGTTACAAAATTGCGTTCTGCTTTTGCCGTGAAACAAATTAATTATCCCTCGTAAAAAATAATGACAATATCATAACCCAGCGAAAGTAAAAACCTATGTTTTTTTGATCAGGGATGATGTTTATTTTTTCATGCAAAGTTACATTTTACATCACGGGTATTACGGTTTTTAACGTAGTACCAGTTTCCATTTATTTTGACAGCTTTTATTGTCACATTTAAGAAGACAAATTAAATATGACATTAAAAACTGACAAAAAATATCCGTACGACTTTCGCTCGTTAGAAGTTAAACTTTTTAGAAACAGTTGTTTTTTTTGGATTGCACTCTTTGCATTCATTGCAGATTATATTATTTCATAGAAAATCGTTATGTGAAATTTAATAATAATAATAAAACCCTTATCCACACCCAATGGTGCATAGGGCACTGCTTCATATAAACGCAGTGTTATCTTGATCGTTTACACATGAAGGAAAGGTGATCAGTCCTCCGCTTCAGGTACCAGTCCAGGGTAATATTGAATAAATATTACAGTGAAAACATCACTTATATTTATTTGACCCCCCCC
>NW_028281331.1:0-72500 GCF_059751285.1 Brachycentrus maculatus
ATTAACTTCAAAACTTTGGACATGCTCACGATAACACAAAATGATTGATATTCATTCATGATATAAAATAAAGCCATACCCTTTTAATTGCATCTTTTAGGTCAGGTTCAACAGTTCTTATTACTTCTTGAAGTTCTTTTTCAATGTCCAATGGTTCAACGATTTCGACCATTTTTTCACTGGAACCAAACATTCAACGCACAATAAGACATGTGTTTTACCCACAAAACACGTAGATGGTTTCACAGCCGCTACAGTAAAAATAGTGTTAATTAATTGGCATTGTTAAAAATAGTGAAAACATATAGGTTAGGTGATAAATAACTACAAGACCGACGAACGCACGTAACACGAATCACTATTTTGTTATCGCTTTCTGTTTGACAGATATAACTTTTAATTTTTACCGCCAGGTGTGCTAGTTGGAGTTGAGAACCGCCAAATTATAAAACTTTTAACATTTCGGCAAACTTATTTTAACTGTTACTAGAGAAGACAACAATAATAAAACTTTTTATGTTCGCATGAATACGTAGAGTCGAAGAGCCTTCCCGCGGATATTCGTGCCGGAGCCGCACTCAAAAGGTTAAAGAGCCATACTTTGCCGACCCATAGTTAAGGCGTTTAGGGAAATGTTACGGTAAAATCAATATTCCTCAAATAAATCCAGGTGAAAATTGAGTCCCTTCCAGGAAAACTTTATCATATATTATATATCAGGAAAATGTCCTGCTTTCACTTAAAATATACGCCAAAATGTTTGAAGGCTAAGGGCAGAGAGCACAGTATAAAGAGTTCGCGTCATCTGACGATATTGGATATTGTCATTTTTTGTTACGAATTGGACCAAATTATATACAACGTCCGACTCACAATTTTCAAAATTTGACTTTATGATGAAGCTATGTCATCAATTTTTAACAATATTAGTATTATTTATTATATCAGACGCTGGTTAATTCACCCTATGGGCGTTTGTCCACTACACGGAATTTCACCGACCGGCAGTCCGGTTTTGAAAAATGAAAACGACTACGACAGTTTAGCGTGATCAAATTTACGCGCAACGTTTTCACGCACCGATCAAGATCTCCGTTCCGAGAAAAATGGACAAAAGCACAAGCCAATCCAAGCCAATCGTCGTTTTAAAACTCTAACTTACGTGCCAGACGGTAAAATTACACGGAATTCTGGGTAGTGGACAAGCGCCCTATGGATGAGATGTCAGTATTATATTATTGGTGTCTCAACTTAATATGAACATTTATCATTCCTCAAACAAGAATGCGGAATGTATCAAAACGCGTGCCACAGTGGATTTTAAGAAATAATGGTTTAAAAATGTAAAAATAACTCCCATGTAGATAAACGTATTGTTTTCAAATGTGGTGTTGGAGGCGCATGCTTAGAATTTCATGGACAGCTAGACGCACCAACGAGTCCATTCGCCAGGAACTGCACTTGGATGGCTTGACTCTGACCAATGTCTGTACACGACAGATTCTTCAGTTCTTTGGACACGTTGCGCTTGTCAATGGGGATAGCCTAGAAAGACTGGTAGTTATCGGTATTCTGGAGGGGAAGAGAAGGAGAGGAAGATCCCCACACGATGGACCGATCGAGTTAAAACAGCAGAAGGCACCTCAGTGGTTGGAGCGCTACGTGCAGCGCAGTCAAGAGATAACTGGAGAAGAGTCAATGCTTCCACAAAGTTAATGAGGAATAAGACGGAGAAGAAGGTTAACGGTAAAATTAAAAATGCGATTATCTCAATTTGATAATATTTGGGTTGGATGGTTTCTGCATAGCATGGTACAATTATTGCAAGAGATTTCTCAAGAAACACCTGTTTGCGTGGTACCTATACACACACGAACGTTCAATAATGTATCCTATTAGAATTTAAAGGGAACCAAATTGATTTGGTATTAATTAATGAACAATGTTAAGAGTATCGGTATAGGTGAACATACAAAGAGTAGGTACCTATATCTATTTTTGTATTTCTTGGCGTTTTTCAGTCCGCTTTGATTTTTTGTGAAGGTCATTGCGTTTAGTAGTTATGGAGCAATGAACTTCAGAATATGAGGTGACGAAAATGATTTTTTTTTGTTTGTTTTTTTTTAGACGGTAGTTGCATTTATTATAAGAAAATAGAACGTCATACGACCCTGTCTTTGTAAGCATTGTTCGCCTCTTCCACGTTCATGAATCTTCTATCTTTATTGTTTGTACTTTTTCCAAACGGTTTCGATGAAAATCTTGGCATCTTTTGGGATGGATTAGTTGGGAGCATTTATTTTTTACTGTGCTTATTATATACAAGGTTTATAGATAATTAATTGGATATATATTTCTTTTTACTTAAACAAACATGTTTTATTTTAATATGTGTTGAAACAGGAGGGATACTATCGAAAATGATTAAACTCTATATGTTTAACAGTTTTTTTTACTAGGATTAAAGATAATTAAGTAGGTATTTGTTAATATTTTTTATTTGAGGCACTAACTTTGTGATTTTCCATTTTATAATTAAAATGTAACTTTGTTTTAAAATCACTATAAATATTTTATTATAACTTAATTATAATGTCTTCCGGTTTCGAAGCTAACCGCTTACTTATCAAGTCTTGATAAAGAAGCGGTTAGCTTCGAAGCCGGTAGACATTATAATTAAGTTATAATAAAATATCTATTGTGATTTTAAAATAAAGTTACTTTTTAATCACAGGATATTTGTTTATTCTAACTTAAACAAAGGTGTTTTATTTTAATATGTGTAGGAAACAGGAGGGATATAGTCAAAAATGATAAAGCTCTACACTCTTTTATATTTAAAAAAATATGTATAAATATTTTATATATTATTTTATCTAACACTGTTCTTTATTGGGGTAATTCACCCTACGGATGATTTATCAATATATATATTCGTGTAAAGTTTACCTTTCTTGATATTATTCTTTTCATACGTAAGATATAATTGTGATCTAGTTTATGTATGAATTTTCAAACCAAATACAGATTTGTTTAGTCTACTGAGATTAAATGGATGACGGTGCTTATATAGCTACATATAATATAAGGACCGTCAGTCCATTTAAACTTCACATTTGTTTGAAAATGGCGAAACAATTGTCACAATATTAATTTTTATTTATTTTTTAACAGTAAAATACAACTTAGGAGACCCAAAAAATCTGTGTTTGATTTAACAATTAATACATAAATCAAAATGGAGTTCTACAAATTAAACGCCAAATCAATACATAAAGTAATATGATGTAATTCCCTACCACATGCTTTTATAAAAGGTTTAAAATTTTATTTGGTTCATTTTCTATGAATAAAATGACATCATCAATCAATCGACAAAAAACGGCATAAAAATAGAAAATGAGTTATCGATAATACATAATGGTACAAGGCTTATAAAATTATATTATTAGAATGAGTAAACGCTCCACACTTATACACGAAAATTATTTTACACGTAGGTACGTTCAAGCATCTTTTTTTGTTGACTTTTTTTACTTTTGTTGACGTTGAGTTGAAAAATTATTTATTTATTAAAACTGTAGCATCAGTGTAATAAAATATTACATCAGTATTCAAAACAGTGATTAACAAAATGAAAATATTGTTGTAGGTATTATTATTTGACATCTTAACATACAACGATGATGAGGAATTTAGAAGTCTGGGCATTTACGGGGCTTACGACCGTCACACGCTAGTTTAAGCGATCACTTTACACGCGAGTAACATTCACAAAATGAATGTAGGTTTTTTAGTTCCAATGATATTTATTCTTTACAAATATATTTTATACAATTATTTCTAATGCAATTAGCGTATAAATTCGAAATTTTAGGTTTTCTATTTATTTTAATCAGACACTGGATTATTTACTCTACGGATAATATAAAAAAATATTACAGGTGTCTCAAAATCTATCAAATAACAAACTAACAAAACAATCCAAAAACAAAGTCATATTTCAAAAAACTTGATTTTTTAAAGTTTAAAAATAAAATGTATTAAATATAAATATCAATCCACTTGTGCAACAGATCTTTTAAGGAAAAACCTGAATGTTTTTTCTTCATTTAAAAAATGTTTAGTTCATTAAAATAAATAATACCTTTTCTTCAAAATGCAAAAACAACACTTTCTGCCCTGTAGCGGGTAAATACAAAGTTTAAAATATGCAGCTTTTGCTGGGATTTAGTACATTTACTGGGCATTCAGAAAACATGTAGAACTGAAAATTTACGAATTTTTTATATCTTCATCTCAACTTGAGACACATATTATATATATATATATATATATATATATATATATATTTATATATATATATATATATATATATATATATATATATATATATATATATATATTATATATATATATATATATATATATATATATATATTTATATATATTTATATATATATATATATATATATATATATATATATATATATATATATATTTATATATATATATATATATATATATATATATATATATATATATATATATATATATATATATATATATATATATATATATATATATATATATATATATATATTAAAATATATATATATATATATACATATATATTTATATATATATATATATATATATATATATATATATATATATATATATATATATATATATATATATATATATATATATATATATATATATAAATATATATGTATATATATATATATATATATATATATATATATATATATATATATATATATATATATATATATATATATATATATATATAAATATATATTTTTTTTTTGCGCTGTACAAATTGTCCAAGAAATCAATGAATAAATATGCAGTCATGCTCTCATATAAAAAAATATATATTTGGCCATTTTCGTAAAAGAAATAACTGTTTTAAATGAATTTCATTATTAAAAAAATGTCTTTTTATGAATTCTCACCTTTTCACGTTTTGTGAAGTCACCGTTAAAATTTTGTTTAATTGTAATCAAATATGTACGATGGGTCTATTTTGGGCGGGATTACCTCAGAAAAGATTGCCAGCCGTGAAAAAAAATCCAATTTAATCACTGGGTAGGTACTGGGCAACGAAATTACAAAAAAGCTTGAGGTTATTTGAATTAACAATCGGCATTAAGGGGGTAAGTGCGAATTTAATATTTTTCTGAAGATTAAAAATTCTACTTTTATTTTCGTCAGTCCTTAAAATACAGCCTTTGCGTATTATAAAATGGTTTAATAGGCATTAACAACAATATAAAATGAGACCAGGGTAAATTTAGAGAAGAGGTTAATTAAAATATACAAATTTGACTGCCACCGTTACTTAGTAATAGGAATAGTAATAAATTTATATAAACGTTTAGATATTTTGTTTATTAAAAGTAATATTAACTTTGTGGTATGGTGATACAACACTCCTTGTCATTCATCGTTCACGTTGTGTAATATCACTTAAAACTTTGTGAAAATCTTTGAGTATTGAAAATTTTATGCCACTTGATATTGCGTGCATTTTTACATAAGTAGGTACATATATTTTTTAATAAAAATGTAAATGGCAGTTTGTTCAAAATTTCAGCAACACACGCAATACAAATCATTGCTTAAGGCGGGCAGCGTGCTTCTTCACAGATACTATCATTTAGCATTTCGAATGTTTCCAATTGCATTGCTATTATATATATATATATATATATATATATATATATATATATATATATATATATATATATATATATATATATATATATATATATATATATATATATATATTATATATATTTATATACATATATATATATATATATATATATATATATATATATATATATATATATATATATATATATATATATATATATATATATATATATATATATATATATATATATATATATATATATATATATATATATATATATATATATATATATATATATATATACATATATATTTATATATATATATATATATATATATATATATATATATATATATATATATATATATATATATATATGTATATATATATATATATATATATATATATATATATATATATATATATATATATATATATATATATATATATATATATATATATATATATATATATATATATATATATATATATATATATATATATATAAATATATTATTTTTTTTGCGCTGTACAAATTGTCCAAGAAATCAATGAATAAATATGCAGTCATGCTCTCATATAAAAAAATATATATTTGGCCATTTTCGTAAAAGAAATAACTGTTTTAAATGAATTTCATTATTAAAAAAATGTCTTTTTATGAATTCTCACCTTTTCACGTTTTGTGAAGTCACCGTTAAAATTTTGTTTAATTGTAGTCAAATATGTACGATGGGTCTATTTTGGGCGGGATTACCTCAGAAAAGATTGCCAGCCGTGAAAAAAAATCCAATTTAATCACTGGGTAGGTACTGGGCAACGAAATTACAAAAAAGCTTGAGGTTATTTGAATTAACAATCGGCATTAAGGGGGTAAGTGCGAATTTAATATTTTTCTGAAGATTAAAAATTCTACTTTTATTTTCGTCAGTCCTTAAAATACAGCCTTTGCGTATTATAAAATGGTTTAATAGGCATTAACAACAATATAAAATGAGACCAGGGTAAATTTAGAGAAGAGGTTAATTAAAATATACAAATTTGACTGCCACCGTTACTTAGTAATAGGAATAGTAATAAATTTATATAAACGTTTAGATATTTTGTTTATTAAAAGTAATATTAACTTTGTGGTATGGTGATACAACACTCCTTGTCATTCATCGTTCACGTTGTGTAATATCACTTAAAACTTTGTGAAAATCTTTGAGTATTGAAAATTTTATGCCACTTGATATTGCGTGCATTTTTACAAAAGTAGGTACATATATTTTTTAATAAAAATGTAAATGGCAGTTTGTTCAAAATTTCAGCAACACACGCAATACAAATCATTGCTTAAGGCGGGCAGCGTGCTTCTTCACAGATACTATCATTTAGCATTTCGAATGTTTCCAATTGCATTGCTATTATATATATATATATATATATATATATATATATATATATATATATATATATATATATATATATATATATATATATATATATATATATATATATATATATATATTTATATATATTTATATACATATATATATATATATATATATATATATATATTTATATATATATATATATATATATATATATATATATATATATATATATATATATATATATATATATATATATATATATATATGTATATATATATATATATATATATATATATATATATATATATATATATATATATATATATATATAAATATATATTTTTTTTTGCGCTGTACAAATTGTCCAAGAAATGAATGAATAAATATGCAGTCATGCTCTCATATAAAAAAATATATATTTGGCCATTTTCGTAAAAGAAATAACTGTTTTAAATGAATTTCATTATTAAAAAAATGTCTTTTTATGAATTCTCACCTTTTCACGTTTTGTGAAGTCACCGTTAAAATTTTGTTTAATTGTAATCAAATATGTACGATGGGTCTATTTTGGGCGGGATTACCTCAGAAAAGATTGCCAGCCGTGAAAAAAAATCCAATTTAATCACTGGGTAGGTACTGGGCAACGAAATTACAAAAAAGCTTGAGGTTATTTGAATTAACAATCGGCATTAAGGGGGTAAGTGCGAATTTAATATTTTTCTGAAGATTAAAAATTCTACTTTTATTTTCGTCAGTCCTTAAAATACAGCCTTTGCGTATTATAAAATGGTTTAATAGGCATTAACAACAATATAAAATGAGACCAGGGTAAATTTAGAGAAGAGGTTAATTAAAATATACAAATTTGACTGCCACCGTTACTTAGTAATAGGAATAGTAATAAATTTATATAAACGTTTAGATATTTTGTTTATTAAAAGTAATATTAACTTTGTGGTATGGTGATACAACACTCCTTGTCATTCATCGTTCACGTTGTGTAATATCACTTAAAACTTTGTGAAAATCTTTGAGTATTGAAAATTTTATGCCACTTGATATTGCGTGCATTTTTACAAAAGTAGGTACATATATTTTTTAATAAAAATGTAAATGGCAGTTTGTTCAAAATTTCAGCAACACACGCAATACAAATCATTGCTTAAGGCGGGCAGCGTGCTTCTTCACAGATACTATCATTTAGCATTTCGAATGTTTCCAATTGCATTGCTATTATATATATATATATATATATATATATATATATATATATATATATATATATATATATATATATATATATATATATATATATATATATATATATATATATATATATATATATATATATATATATATATATATATATATATATATATATATATATATATATATATATATATATATATATATATATATATATATATATATATATATATATATATATATATATATATATATATATATATATATATATATATATATATATATATATATATATATATATATATATATATATATATATATATATATATATATATATATATATAAATATATATTTTTTTTTGCGCTGTACAAATTGTCCAAGAAATGAATGAATAAATATGCAGTCATGCTCTCATATAAAAAAATATATATTTGGCCATTTTCGTAAAAGAAATAACTGTTTTAAATGAATTTCATTATTAAAAAAATGTCTTTTTATGAATTCTCACCTTTTCACGTTTTGTGAAGTCACCGTTAAAATTTTGTTTAATTGTAATCAAATATGTACGATGGGTCTATTTTGGGCGGGATTACCTCAGAAAAGATTGCCAGCCGTGAAAAAAAATCCAATTTAATCACTGGGTAGGTACTGGGCAACGAAATTACAAAAAAGCTTGAGGTTATTTGAATTAACAATCGGCATTAACACCTAAAGCGCGATGGCCTCAAACAAAACGCGCCCAGCGGTGGTGGGTCTGATCTGACCCAGTACAGAAATCGCTTTTTAGGCGTTCTTTGACGGGTTTTTATATTTTATAAATGTATTAAAATAGGCCACATAGCAATAGAATAATCTGCCATAAGTTTTGTGTAGGAATTTTCAAGTTTTTGATAGTTCCTAATTTAAATTATCCAAGCGCATACATATTATCGAAGCGTACGTGCAGACACGATGACGCATAGCTACCTACTAACGCCACTGAGCATGTTGCATGCGCGTGAATAGTGGTCAGCGTGTATACGCATAAAGCAGTGGCTCCAAACATTTTTGTTTTAACTGAATTCAAATAATTTCTGTATTTAATTTTATAACTGAATTATAAGTCACTGTCAGACAGGATTTTTAACAAATTGCAACTAAGTAATTATCCTAAAACATAAAACTTGGCAGTAAGTTCCAAAAACCACCAATTGATTGTTGGATTTAGACTTTAGTTCAACCTAAAAAAAAAATTAAAAGTATTTTAAAGATATTTTTATTTTAATTGAAAACTATTTATTTATGGAACGGCCCAAAATGGTTGAGATATTTATGTAAAATCCTCCATTTCTTACATAAACCTTTTGTAGATTTTAGAAATTATGAGTATATGTACATATAATTTTGTACAAAACCAAATAAAACTAATTTCTGAATATCTTTTAAATAAAAATATTTATTTATAAACTTTACAATATAAATGAATGTCTCGTGTTCTGCCTGGTGAGACGTTCACCAAATGAATAAATGAATTTATATGCATACACATACACAAAAAAAAAATATATATATATATATATATAGGGTCCGCCATCTAAAGTTTTTTTTTTCAACTAGTGCTTATTTCGTGAATGGTAACACTTAGCTCATGTCTGATTTGACAGATAATTAGTTTTATCCTTCCGCTGAGCGAATATGGTTGTGTATACGCTTGAACAACGCTGGGAAATATTGCGACATTACTTTGAAAATCATGGTAATGTTGCAGAATGTGTGCGAAAATTGCGTACGGTTTTTGGAAGAAGAGAAGCACCGTCAGCTCCGTATGTTCGTTATCTTGTGAAAAAAGTGAAAGAAACTGGCATCCTCATCGATAAACCAAAGCGTGAAAAGCCAAAAACAGTGCGTACACCCGAGAATATCGATGTTGTGGCAGAAAGTGTGCGTGAAGCGCCATCAACATCAATTCACCGTCGTTCTCAACAATTGAACATTTCGGAGACATCATTGAGACGAATTTTGCATAAAGACCTTGGTATGACGCCATACAAAGTCCAATTGGTTCAGGAGTTGAAGCCAACTGACCATCCAATGCGTTTTCGCTTCGCTGAGTGGGCCTGCGATCGACTTACAGAAGATGCCGATTTTGCCAAAAAAATCATCTTTTCGGATGAAGCTCATTTTGATCTTGGCGGGTATGTAAACAAGCAAAATTGTCGTATTTGGGGCACAGAAAACCCGCATGCATACATTGAAAAGCCGGTACACCCAAAACGAGTCACTGTTTGGTGCGGATTTTGGTCCAGAGGCATAATTGGGCCATTTTTCTTTGAAAATGAGCAAGGAGTGGCCGTTACAGTCAATGGCGATCGTTATCGGGCCATGTTGAACGGATTTTTGTTCACAAAAATTGAAGAGGAGGATATTGGCAACATTTGGTTTCAACAGGACGGCGCTACGTGCCACACAGCCGAAGCTACACTCGATGTTTTGCGCCCTGTTTTAAAAAAAAAAAGTTATTTGGCGGACCCTTTATATATATATATAAAGGGTCCGCCAAATAACTTTTTTTTTTCATACATACATACATACATACATACATACATACATATATATATATATATATATATATATATATATATATATATATATATATATATATATATATATATATATATATATATATATATATATATATATATATATATATATATATATATATATATATATATACATACATACATACATACATACATACATACATACATACATATATATATATATATATATATATATATATATATATATATATATATATATATATATATATATATATATATATATATATATATATATATATATATATATATATATATTTAAAATGGGTAAATTTATTTTATTTACAATCCGGGCAGTAAATTGTGTCATATTTGTGAGTACTACAAATTGCCTTATTACAAGCTGAACACGAAAATTTGGTTTTTTTATCGGATTTGCATGGACAAAATTTACACCGTTGTCGTTTATATTGGCATTTGCTGTTCATGACACTTTCTTCTACGTTGATAACATCAACTAACAGATAACTCTTTATTTTTTGTTTTATCAAATATCGCGAAACTATCTAGCTGCTGACGATGAAACGTATGTCCACTATTTTGTCTCTTATTGACATTTTCAGAGACTAATTCTTTCCCTAATTCTCTTATGAATCTCTTCCTGCGAGCACTCTCTTTTTCTCGCCAGGTAGGATATTTTGTCATCCACACTATGTATGCATTCAGAGCGGCCATATCTAATATCTCCATAAGTAACCTAAATGGCCACCTCCTCGTCCCTCTTACACATGAATACTCCCTGGTCATCATATCACCTACGTCAACACCTCCTTTCGTTTTATTGTAATGTTGGATGATTTTTGGTTTCTTCTTCGGCCCGAAATTTACTTTTTTATCGTTAAATTCTGAAGATAAAAGTATTACCGCCTTTGATTTTTTCGGTACATAAGACACAATTGTCAGGTCATGGGTAAATCCAAAAATACTGCTGAACACTTCTCTTTCTTTTGATGGGAGAAATTCTTTGGGAATTTCTTTTTTATTTGAACGCAAAGTCCCAGTCAATGTTAATTTCTTTTCATTTAACAAAATGTTTGCTAAAGGTATACTTGTGAAAAAATTATCGGTTGTTATACCTCGACCTGAACCTGCCAATGGAGCGGTCATTTCTAAAACAACTCTTTGGCCTTGATTAACTTCTTTTTTATTATTTTTCTTGCCAGTGTAAACCTGCAGATTGCAGATATAAGATGTTGCAGAATCGGCAGCGATCCAAATTTTTATACCATACCTTTGTGGTTTATCTTTCATATAGACTTTGAACGGACAGCGTCCACGATATGCTGCAAGTCGCTCATCTATGGTAACATGGAATCCTGGCTCATAATTTTTAATGCAGGCAGCGACAAACTTATCAAATATTGATCGCAAGGCTTCCATTTTATCTCCAGACTGAGCAATTCTTGCTTCCCTTGTAGTTTTGTCATCGCTGCGGATATGGCTAAAAATATAACGAAATCGGTCCCTGACCATAGCGGCAGGAAAGAAATGCTGCCGGAACAAATCGTCGGAGGTCCACAATTCATCTAATGCTAACTTTCTTCCACGATTTCTTCCCGAGGCAAGAAGAATTCCAAAAAAAGCATAGATTTCCTCACGTGTAATGGCTGGCATATTTGAATTTTTGGGATTCAGCTGACAAAATTTATTGGAGCAATCTACTATTTCATCTATCATTTCTTCTGTAACAAACAAGAAGAAAGAATCTTTTATAGTCAGTAAGTTTTCGCTCCCATTTTTTAATCCTGCAGCTTTTGTCACTATATTATGAGCCCTAGACCGTGAGTTAGGTGGTGGCAAAGAGGACCACAGAAAACCAGATTTAGAAGTGAAAAATATTCCTTCTTCATCGGATCCATTTGGCTGCTCAATGATGTCATCGATATCTTCATCATTTTCTGACATTTCTTCCAACACTACGTTTTCCGTTTCACTTTCGAATTCTGTATCTAAGATTTCGAATTCTAAATCACTGTCATCTACACTACTTCTTTCACTTTCAGAACTCTCCAAAAGTCGTTCAATCTCGTCATGAGATAATTGATTTTTTCTTGCCATTGTGGCAATGTGGCGAAAAAAAATATAAACTGGAAATCGTTCAACATAAAACAATTTATTGTGATGTTTTGAGTCACTAACTTTGTGTTTTAAAACTATTAACAACTTTTTTAATATCAGTGATTTAAAACGCAGTAAATAAATAAATTAGTTAAAAATAATTGTAAAAAATTATAAGTACGAAAACAATCGCCAAAGATTGACAATGTATGGTTTTGTTTTTGAGAAATCGACGGACGCGGCAGACGTCACACCAAGAACAGATAGCGGCCAACTGACCATACTCAATAATCATTTTTGAACTTTCATTTGTTATTTTTTTAAATAACTCATTTGAATCTGGTCCCATAATTTTCGTTTATATCTCAATTTGTAGGTAAATATTTGAAGAAAGATTACATTGAAGGAAAATGACGTAAACAAATTACCTATTAAGTAATCGATAATTTTATGTACAACCGGGTCTGATCAGACCCACCATCGCAGAGTAAGTGTTAAGGGGGTAAGTGCGAATTTAATATTTTTCTGAAGATTAAAAATTCTACTTTTATTTTCGTCAGTCCTTAAAATACAGCCTTTGCGTATTATAAAATGGTTTAATAGGCATTAACAACAATATAAAATGAGACCAGGGTAAATTTAGAGAAGAGGTTAATTAAAATATACAAATTTGACTGCCACCGTTACTTAGTAATAGGAATAGTAATAAATTTATATAAACGTTTAGATATTTTGTTTATTAAAAGTAATATTAACTTTGTGGTATGGTGATACAACACTCCTTGTCATTCATCGTTCACGTTGTGTAATATCACTTAAAACTTTGTGAAAATCTTTGAGTATTGAAAATTTTATGCCACTTGATATTGCGTGCATTTTTACATAAGTACATATATTTTTTAATAAAAATGTAAATGGCAGTTTGTTCAAAATTTCAGCAACACACGCAATACAAATCATTGCTTAAGGCGGGCAGCGTGCTTCTTCACAGATACTATCATTTAGCATTTCGAATGTTTCCAATTGCATTGCTATTTGAAGATTAAAAAATATGTAAAAAACTAAAACTAACTAACCATCACGCCGCTTTCCCGCAGGGGTAGGCAGAGAGAATAGAGCGCCACACCACTCTGTCCTTGCAAACATTCTTCGCCTCTTCCACGTTCATGCATCTCCTCATACATACCCGCCGATTTTTACGACTCCTAACCTAACCACTTTCAAGTGTTTGGCATACCTGATCGTGCCATGTTTTCTCGGTCTTCCTCTGCGTCTTTTCCCACTAACATTCGCCTCATAAATTTGTCTTACCGTTCTTTCCTCACTCATTCGTTCTACATGTCCAAACCATCTCAACACACCTTTCTTAATTTTATCGATAATGCTTATCTCAGCTTTGCATTCCTTCCTTATTTCACTATGTATATTTAAATATGTATATTTTCGTTAATTTACTGGCATAGTTAAATTAAGCATATTAGAAATGTGTGCTTTTTATTTCAATAAAACTGTACACAAAAAATAACATGCTTTACCTGTCATACGTATTGAAAGCCCTAGTGACAACCTAGTATAATTTTAGGTAAAGCGGAAAGTTGAATTTTTTAGAATTATCGTGCTGGCAACCATTTTTAAATCATGAAGCTATTTTCGGTTATAATGTCGTTATGTAGTCGTAACCGAATCGATTTGATTTAATATTTGATAAAACCGTATTGGAGGGGAAATACGGTTATTTATTTACTTGATACACTGTGTTTCGTAAGAGGCCAGCCAAAGAAAGTCCTTACGTGTGATATATTTTTGAAGATTTAAACAGGTTTTTTTCTAAACGAAAAAGGTTCTGGAACTAACTTCATTGATGAATTATATAAATATATTTTCTTGAGTGCGTTGAAGTTTTTGGCATCGTAACGGAAGGGTTAATTACTATAACCTAACTATGAGTATTTCAATGTTTCAGAATTAGTACATAAACCCTGATGATGACAAGGTTCTTATCGAAGCCGGTTGAAAAAAAAGTGTATCAATAAAACGAAAGATCACTTGAAGCAACATTTTGAGTGTGTCCAAATACTTCACAAATCTGGATTATCTCCAATTATAGGAGTTAACCAAGAATTAGTGAACCAAGTATTTGGACTCAAAATGTTGTTAATAAACTATCTGGTCAAATTAAAAGCTAAAATGTTACAATGAAAAGGATATTTTCTAGAGTTTTTCATGTATGTGATTATAATCCAGGGTTCGGACTTCACATACAAACATAAGAGTGGTGTAATGTGGTTACACGTATGTAGAGTGATCACTTAAACCAGCTTATAACGGTCGTTAGCTCCGTAAATGCCCAGACTTCCATATTCTTTATCTTTGATGAGATTTAAAAAATAATATGAAAATAACTCCTGTAATTGGAGATAATCCAGATTTAGCGAACAAGTATTTGGACACACTCAAAATGTTGTAAATTGTATTATCTTTTGATAGGATGTATAATTTTGTGCCATCCTGTACAATGTTACAAGTTTAAACTCTGTGTATCGGGATAGAAACCTTTTCATGATAAGTGATGTATTTATGGCATGCGTGCTTCTGCAAAAAAAGGCTTTCATTACATTTTGTATGACATTTACTGGTTATTAATGTAAAGTTTAGCATATTTCAAACCTTCAAACTACGAAGTATATAATAATTCTCGATTTATATTAAAAATTGTCAAAATATTTTACCAAGTATGTAGTTGGTTACGTGGATTATAACCGATCGGGTATAATTTTATAACGTAATTCTTCTTCTCATAACTTGCAAATGCATGTTCAAAGTCAAGCTGGTTGCTTCGAAACCAGAACACATTAAAATTTAAAGTTTTGGAAGCTTTTGTTCATAGTTTTTAGTGTCAATTATTAATGAGGAAGAAGCTGTTTGCTTCGAAACCAGAACACATTAAAATTTAAAGTTTTGGAAGTTTTTGTTCATAGTTTTTAGTGTCAATTATTAATAAGAAAGAAGCTGTTTGCTTCGAAACCAGAACACATTAAAATTTAAAGTTATGAAAGTTTTTGTTCTTAGTTTTTAGTGCAATTTATTCATGAGGTAGAAGCTGTTTGCTTCGAAACCAGTTCACACTCTAATTTAAAGTTATTAATGTTTTTGTGCATAGTTTTTAGTGCCAATTATTCTTGAGGAAGAAGCCGTTTGCTTCGAAATCAGTATGCATTATAATTGAAGTAAAAAAAAAATTGTTCTTAGTTTTCAGTGCCAATTTTTTTAGGTAGAATCTGTTTGCTTGGAAACAAGTACACATTTTAATTTTGTTCTTAGTTTTTAGTGCATATTGTTCACATGTCGTGGAAGTTTTTATAGAATGTTTTTAGTGCCAATTATTCTTGACGAAGAAGCGGTTTGCTTCGAAACAAATACAGACTGTAATTTGGACTTAAAAATGTTTTTCTTCTTAGTTTTTAGTGACAATTATTCTTTTAAGTACCAATTAAGCTGTTTGAGTTATAAAAGGATATATAATAATTTAATAACAAAGTTTTTTGCAAGTAATAAAATGGGTGTCAGAGCTTCAAACATTAAATTAAAACATCAGCAAGTAGTGGGTGAGTGATGAAAATTCTTCATTCCTTCTTCAATTACACTATGTATATAAAAGAGAGAAATAGAGAGAGAGAGAGGTAGAGAGAACCTATTTTAAAATTTAAGGTAGATTTCTTTGATTAGTTGATTATCAATATTTCGCTAAAAGGTCATTTAAAAAAACGCTTAATAATATGAGAAAATTACAAACAAGTTTCGTTTTTATGTGAATCTTATTCTAATATAGCACAAGATTGTGTGTATGTATGCATGTGTTTATATATGTTTACTGGTTATTAATGCAAAATTTAGTATAATATATTTATTTATTGATTTGGCGTTTAATTTGTAGAACTCCATTTTTATTTATGTATTAATTTTAAATCCAGTCTACTAAGTTAACTTAGTAGACTCAAAAAATCTGTGTTTGATTTAAAATTAATACATAAAATAGTATAATATATTTTAAACGTTCAAATTACAATTTGTGTGTTTACAATCCTCATTTGATACTTAACATTTGAGGTAAAAAAAATACTGTCCACATTTAAATATAATATTTATTTATTGATTCGGCATTAACTTTGTGGAATGACATGATTATTTTAATAAAAATTAAACACTTGAATAACCCACTTAATTGAGTTTTATTTTTATTTACGACTAGTTTCGAAAACAATTGTCGTTTTCGAAACTAGTCGTAAGTAAAAATAAAACTCAATTAAGTGGATTATTCAAGTGTTTAATTTTTATTCATATAATATGATTCAATGAATATAGATCGAAAATTTTATTTTAGATTTTCTTTTTAATGTCTGTTAGTTATTGTTATTGTTTTTTTCCTCCTATCTCTATCTCCTCTTATATTTTTTTCTTTATTCTAATGTATTTTGTTTGTTAGAGCCAAAATCACTCGTAAACGAGTGGAGGCTTTTAAAGTAAAATAATAATAAAAATTCATCACCCTTATCATTTTTTCAGTCTTGTTATAATAATCAAATAATTAAATATGGGAGTCGAACACTGCAATATATTTAATTTGTTGCCGACGGATGTTAGAGGTCAAAATAAAATATGGAACATAGACAAAATAAAGGAATGGGTGAATGATCAAGTGATGAATGTCCGTTTCCGTAGTGTAATGGTCAGCGCGCTCGGCCACCGTTCTGGAGGTCCCGGGTTCAATTCTCAGGGGGGTCAAATAAATATAAGTGATTTTTTCACTCTAATATTTATTCCATATTACCCTGGACTGGTACCTGAAGCGGAAGGCTGATCACCTTTCCTTCATGTGTTAACGATCAAGATAACACTGCGTTTATATGATGCAGTGCCCTATGCACCATTGGGGTGCGGATAAGGGTTCGAATGAATGAAAATGAATGATCAAGAAATAAATTAATGAAAATTGTAAAATGTTTATATTCTTAATTTTTCTCCATTTTGTGTGTGTATATTAGCTTTAATATTAGGTTAAAATGGTTAAAAACAATGAAAAACGTATTAAAAAAGGACTCCACCGACAAGACACACAAGGTGGCTTGGTGGGTGTCTGCAAGATTTTTTAAAAAATTTGTTTGAAATTGTGAAAAAAAAAGAAAAAAAATCAAAGCAGTTTTATTTACAGAACGCAACAAAATTTCTTTTTCTTACTAAACGTTTGTTATATCTTGGCTGCATATTGAGTCACGGGCATAATATTAGATTGACAATAATTTATTTAATATGAATAATATTACCCTAGTCCTATATTTTGGAGGTCACGTTTAGTTCTACAGTAAGCCTCAAAAGTATCTGATATGAACACGGTTTTTGAGCTTTTTTTTGCTTTTTATATGGGTCGTCAATATCGACGTCTGGGTATTTATTTTTTTTTATTTTTTTACTTTTCATCGCACACAAATTTACACTTAAGGCACATTTTACAGCAGTTCTTATTTTTATAAAATGATTTCTTTAGAAATTCGTAAATCATAAATCGTGTACTCAAGTATGACATGGCCGAATAGTATGATCAATTTCAAATCAATCCACATCCATCAATAAAATAGATCTTTATACTCGTTTATATTTTCTTTATTTCATGACTCTATCTATAATTTATTATTAATTTTTTTGTAAAACCTTTATACTGTAAATTGTTATTGTATCTCTTAAAATCATTGAAAATCTTGAAAAATCATTGTATGACAGAATTAAGAACAATAGACAATTGAAAAGATTATGAAGAGTTCTTTAAGGTGGTATGGACATGTGGAGCGAATGGATAACTAGAGAATGACAAAAAAATATGCGGTGAATGTGAGCGGGAGAACAGAACGAGGACGGCTGAAAAAGACTTGGCACGATCAGATCAATCAGAACCTAAAATCTGGTGGTGTCAAAAGTCGGCGTAATCGGGGGCATGTGTGACTAGATGTATGGATGTGAAGGAAGCTAGGAGTCAGGACAGAAGAGTGTGGCGTTCCATCCTTTCTGCCTACCCTTGCGGGGAAGAAGCGGCATGATGGTAGTAGAAGTAGTAACATTTTATAGCACGAAAATTTTCCTTGATGCAAACATGATGTTTTTTTTTCAATATTTTTTTTATGTTTTTTTCCATGGCATTCGTAATCACCCTGTGCCGAAATTGAAATGAACTACGACATGGGGCGATACATTATGATTTGTGGGCTAGAGGAAGGGGTTCCCTGGTACGGCATACCATAAAGCCCACCATTAGGTCGTTCGGTGCCAGGTCAACGGCATCATGGGGCAAGGCAATTTTTTTGTTTTTTTTTTAAATAAAAAAAAATAAAAAAATAACTAATCATGTTTTGTTTTGTCAAACATTTTTAGATTCAATATTCTTTTACAACATTTTGAGTGTGTCCAAATACTGGATTATCTCCAATTACAAAGGTTATTTTCATATTATTTTTTGACATCTCATCAAAGATGAAGAAGAATATGGAAGTCTGGGCATTTACGGGGCTGACGACCGTTATAGGCTGGTTAAAGTGATCACTTGTAAGTGATGTTACATGATGTATAGTTTATGAAGAACAAAATACGATAAAATAGTATGTTTTCCCTTTTTAATTATATTATTGGTTCTAAAAGTACGTATCTAAACAAGGATGAATATTTAAAAAACATGGAATTATGCATTATTTTTTGACATCTCATCAAAGATGAAGAAGAATATGGAAGTCTGGGCATTTACGGGGCTGACGACCGTCATAGGCTGGTTTTAGTGATCACCTTACACACGTGTAAATAGTATAAAAGTTTCTGCTTAATAAAAAGCTTCTTTATATATATATATATATATATATATATATATATATATATATATATATATATATATATATATATATATATATATATATATATATATATATATATATATATATATATATATATATATATATATATATATATATATATATATATATATATATATATATATATATATATATATATATATATATGTGTGTGTGTGTGTATGTTTTTTTTGTCCACCTCAGTAGTGTAATGGTCAGCACTCGGCTACCGTTCTGGAGGATTCCCAGGGGGGGTCAAATAAATATATGTGATTTTTTCTCTCTTATATTTATTCTATATTACCCTGAACTGGTACCTGAAGCGGAGTATATATTTATATTATAAGTATATATTTATATTTATATACATATATTTATATATATATATATATATATATATATATATATATATATATATATATATATATATATATATATATATATATATATATATATATATATATATATATATATATATATATATATATATATATATATATATATATATATATATATATATATATATAACCATAAATAATTGCATTTTAATAATTGAATAATTGAATAAAATGGTTCTAATATTACTCTTTTTTCAATAATTGCCTATTTAATGTTACACATTTATTTCAATGACATGAATTTCAAAAATTGTTAGTTGAATAAAAGTTGTTTGTTATCGTTATGACGACGTTTATTAAGGTAAAATATTATCGCTCTCAAAGTCACCCCTTCGGCTACTGCACGTGATTCGATATTCCGTGTAATAAGGGTTAAGGACGCCCTCTACACACATTTCATTCGGATACTAAGGGCTTCATATTTACACAGCCCACATACATTCAATCCCTATCGCAGGGATACCTTTATCAGGAAACGGAAGTGAATTAATAATTTGTTTTGGAAAAATCCCAAATTTTCGTATGCGACTTTAATAAAAAAGGATTAATTTTTTTTAAAAGAATTTTAAATAAATACTTTATCGGAATGCCAATTGTGGGTTTTATTGTTAAAAATATTTATATACCTGAAAACCCTGCTAAAAAATACTTAAAAACAGCTTTGTATTTTAAGTTCCGCTATATTTATGAAACTTGCCCTCTGACCCATATCGGCCAATCACAGAGCGGGGATAGGTCATAAATTAAGATGACGTCATTATCGGTTTGTGTCTCGTGTTTTTTTTTTTAATACTGAAAAAATTCCAAAAAATTAGAAAATTCTCTATTTCATAATATTTTTTCTAAAGATAGACAAAATTTTGAAACATAAATGTTACTTGGAGAATTTTGCATTTTTTGTAAAATCGATTTACATGGATCTGGCGAATTTTGAAAGTAGGCGACACAATTATAAGGAGAGTGTTAAACCTTTGTAAGTTCATATTGTATTCATTATTGCATGTGTATGTTGAAATAAATAAATAAAATCATAATAAATAAAACACGTAACTGCCGAATCAAAAAAACTTAAATATTTCACAACATAAGCATATTAAAGAATCTTAATGTTTTTTTCGTACAAAATAAAATCTACCAACTTAAGAGATTACAAATACAACGCTTCAAATAATGTTTAAAACGACTCACAGGAATACCATACCGATTTTTAACAAAGAAATTCATAATCATAATACACGAGGACATAACAAAATACATGTGGAGCCAATAAACACTACCGAATTTGGAGTAAGGTCCTTAAAATATATTGCCTATACTCAAATTAACCAGCTGCCTGACATATATAAAATAGAACCCATTCGGGGATCCAAAAGAAATTATCTGAAAAAATGCTTCATGGAAAAATATATATGTAGCGTTTAGTTATAATTTCTTATTTTGTTTTTTCTGTTTTTAATATTTTCTCCTTTGTTATATTTTCTCATTTATTATATTTTCTCATTTGTTCATTTTCAATATGCTTCTTACCTTATGTTTTTCTTATTTAATCCTTTTAAACATGCTTCTTTTGCTTATTTATTATACCTGTTTATTGTTTTAGTTATTAAAAAAAACTTTTTTGTAACTTTATTATTTGTGTTGCAGTCTTGTTAAACTTAATCCCATGTCCCAAAATGAGAAATAGAAATTACTCATCGGGAATATTATATGTATGTATGACTAATGTATGTAATATGTTTTGAAAAATAAATAAAGATAAAAATTAATATATCTCTTCGCCAAACATGTTAATCTGTCCTTAAAAGCTTTTGATAAACCTGGAAAAAAAATATCCCGTCTTTACCTTTCTTTTCCAATGCATTGTATTCAGCGTATGTACATTTATATTTTACAAAAATCCCTTTGGTGAAATATTTAATATGGAGTAGAAATTACATACGCATGAGTTTTTAATTTAAAAATGGTTGTATCGCAGAAAGAAGTTTGTTGTGAAGAAGATTCGTTATATGCATATAATACATTTAAATCAAATATGAAATGGGATAATACACATTTGGGTTTATGTAGAAAATATCCAGAGGTACCATTTTTTGGCTAAAAACATGTTTTTTTTCAAAGTTTTGTACCGACATTTCTTGGTGGAACTGCATTTTATATAATGAAACAACAACTATATAGTTTTTCCATATATATTTCATTTGACCTGTATTCGAGTTTCGTCGTTACCGATATCATCACACTGGTTTCGTCTCTGATCAAATAAATATTTGTGGAAATGTAAAAAAACTATCAAACGTAGTTGCTATTATATAAAATAGTTGCTGTAATATTTTCTGAGCTAAAATTCCATTATATAGAAATAAACATTATATAATCAATAAAATAAATCAATTAAATATATATACGTAACATAAAAAGAATAATAATAAAATAATAAAACCCTTATCCGCACCCCAATGGTGCATAGGGCACTGCTTCATATAAACACAGTGTTATCTTGATCGTTTACACATGAAGGAAAGGTGATCAGCCCTCCACTTCAGGTACCAGTCCAGGGTAATATTGAATAAATAATACAGTGAAAAAAATCACTTATATTTGTTAACCCCCCCTGGGAATCGAACCCGGGACCTCCAGAACGGTAGCCGAGCGTGATGACCATTGCACTACGGAGGCGGACATAAAAATAAAATAAATAAATATAAAAATAAAAACACAAACTACGTAGTGAGAATAAGTTCAAATTACGTCTAAAATTTCATTTCTAACTAACCATTACGCTGGGATAGGTTGAGAGAATAGATCGCCACACCAATCTGTCTTTGCAACACTCAAAATCTTCTTCTTCCTGGATACATTAATTATTACTGGATTAATTTATATATGAAGTCAACTCTGCAGGTTAATTATTGTGAACAAGTTCAAATCTGGACACACTCAAAATGTTGTAAAAAGTTTTAAGTGGTTATTACACAAAGTGGACGATGAATGAAAAGGGGTATATTATATCACCATACAACAAAGTAAACAATGCTTTCAAAATACAAAACTAAATTTCACTTCCAAGAATACAAACTATTTTGATTCTATATGGATACACCGATCAGAAGTTATAAATTGGTTTCATCGAGATATCAAATTAATAGTGATAAGATAAGTAAACCCCCCTATAACGTTGAGATAGGTACTGCGCTATCGGAGGGAACTTTATATGGGGTTAATGTATTTGTATTGTATTGAATTTTATTTTAAATGGCTTATTTCAGTCATTTACGGTGGTTAAAAACGCTGGCGTGTCGGGTTGTGGTCCCGTGGTTAGTGTCGCAGACTCTTGAGTCAGAGTTTCTTGGTTCGAACCCACTCTACCACAATTTGACACCTTTTTTTCTAATAATGAGCCGCTTAGGCTCACAGAAATAGTATGAAATCGAAGTATTTTTGTAAATAAAAAAAAACACAAATACTTTTTTTAAATGTAAAAATACAATTTAAAACATTCACCCCTTTCCATCCGATAACGCGGTACCTATCGCAATGTTCTTCTACTTCCTATATCCCAGCTTATTGTCCTTGTAGACTGCTGGGGTCAGCTCTCCTCGTCCTCAGGTTATATGTCATTCTGTCCTGGATAACGTCACCTAGGCCATGCCTTTGAATCATGTTATCTTTCTGCTTCACCCATGAATTCCTTGGTCTTCCTCTAGATAACATTCCAGGAAGATCCATTTGTTGCCTGGTTAACTACATGTTCGAGCTCTCTGCGTCCTATATGCCCATACCGTCTCAATTCTCTGTCCTCTACCTTCCTATTCTACGCCCAGGCTTACGAAGTCTCTTACGCCCAGGCTTCCCCGAATGCGTTAACTCTTTATTTTGTCTCTAAGGGACAAAATGAAGAGTTTATAAAATTAATTAACTGTGTTTTCACCACGTTTTTACTAATAAAAATTAACCTACCGGTTACGGCAATACCTTGTTATCATCAGGGTTTATTTAAAATCAAAAACATTAAAAATATTAAAATACCCGCACCAAAAACTTCCACACACTCAATAAAAATCCACAAAAAAAAGTTTTTTTAAATAAAAATAAAATCCTAAAAATAACATTTAGGATTTTTATGGAGTGTGTGGAAGTTTTTGGTGAGAGTATCTTAATGTTTTTAATATTTTTGATTTAAAATAAACCCTGATGATGACAAGGTATTGTCGAAACCGGTAGGTTAAATTGTATTAATCAAAAAGTGGTGAAAACAAAGTTAATTAATTTTATAAAGTTCATAAAATGTGCCACAAAGTATCTGCGGAAAACATTCAAGAAAAAAAATGGTTTCCTCCCGCTGACCATCTGAGCATTCGCAACGTTATAAGGGGTTTTACCGTAATTGTATACGTCAAGGGTTGAAGGTAATAAAAGCTCGACCTAAAAGTTCCTGAATCGACCGACGAAGCTGTATCATACAATACAATAACTTCCAACATTGACCGAACGAGTTCAGTCAACAAACAAATGACTGAATCGTAACCCATACTCAATGGCATGTTTTGTTTAAACTCTCCCTGAGGCATTAATTCACAAAACCCGCAGGTTAATTATTCCACTCATAGCTTTTGATCTCAAGTAACAGTTTGTTGAAAACCATCTGGTAAATGCCAGTACTGTATATATAAAAATATTTTAGAACACAATGATATATTTTAGGATACAAGTTTTATCCACAACGATGGGTTGATGGTTCCAAGAATTAACCATCAATATGAGAGTAGAACACTTCAATATATTTACAACATTTTGAGTGTGTCCAAATCCTTGTTCACAAAATCTGGATTATCTCCAATTAAAGGAGCTATTTTAATATTATTTTTTGACATCTCACCAAAGATGAAGAAGAATGTGGAAGTCTGGGCATTTACGGGGCTGACGACCGCCATAGGCTGGTTTGGTCGTCAGCCCCGTAAATGCCCAGACTTGTTAGACAGAAATATTCTTCTTCATCTTTGATGAGATGTCAAAAAATAATACTTCAATATGTAGTTACAAACATTTTAAATTTGTTGCCGACGGAGGTAAGAGGTCAAAATAAAATATGGAACAAAGGCAAAACAAAGGAATGGGTAAATGATCAAACTATGCAATTGTTAAAAAAATTGTTCATTTGTTTATTATGTTAACTTAGATAAAAATATTTAAAAAATAATAAGAATTCCACGAATAAGACACATAAGATGGCTTGGTGGGTCTCTGCAAAAAAGTTAATTGTGTTTATGAATTTTTATATTAATACTTATATGTATTTATGTGTATTTATAAAGTTAGTTTGTTTTAGTCTGTATGTATTTGTTAGAAAGTCGTTTAAAATGAACCACAAAATTATTATTTATATTTTATTTCATTAATTAATCCGACATTCTGTGTTTAGTAAAATGTATCCATTTTAAATTCAAGTTTAACTCGGTTAATACCACTTTTTATTCAAATCTATTGTGTAACGTGTTTCGACGCATTCCGAATCATTTATTTTTTATTACGGTGTTTGAAAATTATTTGAAATGCATCGGAACAGGTATCATAATAGATTTAAAGGAATAATTTTTGACTGAAAATACTCCCATGTGCGACACAACACGTAAAGAAGAAGACGAATTGAAGAGGTCCTCACCAAAACGTTACATTTTCATTATAAATCATTTTAAGTAATCAGGAATTCTAGCTTGTTAAATTTTTACGTTTTGGTGCAATTTAATGATTTTATATCGGTTAAACACAATATTGGTCACGTTTTGTGGCAACTTTGATTAATATTTCGATAGAATATATTGTAGTAAACAGAACAGATTTGCATTTAAATGTTTTTTTTTTGCTTTATAGTAAATGTATTTTTTTGGTGAGGACATCCGCAATTAGCTATATTATTTTAGTTTCCTTTTATTTAGGGGATAAATCCTAAATACTCTTTGTATAACGGGAGCACTCCCTCCCAAATCTAAAAGGATCTGAAAGGATTTTTAGGGACTAATTATTCAAGATTATATCGCTCACTCCTTTCAAGAACGTCATAAATCAAAAATTGACAATTTTCAGTTGTGCGTGTTTTCGGAATGCCGAGAAAATGTACTATATCCCAGCAAAAGCGGCATATTTTTAACGTATTATTTACCCGCTACAGGGCAGAAAGTGAAGTTTTTGCATTTTGAGGAAAAGATATTGTTTAATTATTTTTTTAAATATACTAAATATTTTTCAAATAAAGAAACCTTCAGGTTTAACCTAAAAAGATCTGTTGCACAGTAAAAAGTTCAATAAGTGGCTTGATATTTATTTTTAATACATTGTATTATATTTTTAAACTTTAAAAACGTTCTCATGAAAAATCACGTTTTTTTTTATTTATGACGTTCTTGAAAGGAGTGAGCGATATGTGTTATTTATTCAAAAGAGCACAAGGTTTAAATAGGAATACAAAATCGGATCATGTATTTTAGAATTCGCACAGTTATTAAAATTATTTAAATATTTAACTCACAATATAGCATTTAAAAGGAAAGGATGATGTTTAAATTTTCAAATATGCCTTGTATTTTACAATTTCATAACACAAAAACACCTTTTCAAAAAATAAAAAGTAAAGTTTATTTATGTATCACTAAAAGACATTCAACGAACAAACTTACCTGTCTGCACATATTACTAAGCAGTAAGTACATATTTTTTATATTTATTTCTTTAATTAGCTTATATTACACTAACATAAACTATTATTTACATTAAATTTACATCAAATATTTATATTTACATCTTCTTACAGTAAACAAAATATTTATTTTTAAATTCTTTCACATTCTTTTCATTCTTCATACATTCAGGCATCTCATCATACATTTTCAAACCCTTATACATTAAACAATTCTGTGACTCGGTTTTTTCAACAATATCAGTCTTATTTTATCCTTATTTTTTGTAATATGTAAAGGATATAGGAAATTATAAATAACCATTACGCATTATCAAATAAATGTTTTTTTTCACTTCGCTTTTTCAAAATCACGCTAAAAAGGAGTCCCATACGAATCTCAACTCTTGCTTACATACAAAAAATTGATTTTATTTATTCAAATACCAATTGTGTTTTCTAACGTAATGATTTTTTTCTCAGTTTTCAGCACCAATAAGTGTTAGATTAAATACATTTGATAAAAGTGTACAATATGAAACATCACGCCAAGGTCAAAGCAATGCATATTTTTCAATAAAATATAATCGTTTGTTTGAAATATCCAATCTCCATAATTTTTATGAAATCGTTGCCATTTTAAAGGGTTTTTTTCATAAGTTTATACAGGCCACGAAAAACAGGGCACTTTTCAATAAAAAGAACTTGTTGATGTTGAAAATTAAAAAAAATATATAGGGATAATTTTTTTTTTTAAAACCAATCTCATTAATTCCTCTCCTTTCCTTTTCCATCCTGCAAATTCTATTTTTTATACCATACCCTTACCCTTTTACTCCCTTCCTCACACACACACACACTCTTTTTTTTTCTTTTTTTTATCTCTTAATGTTTTAATAGTTATTATAACATAAATGTGGAATTGTTTAATTAACTTTATTTTTATTAATGTAACTATTTTTGTTAATGTAATGTTATGATTATTATTGCTAGTAATTTTTTTTATTATATACTTAGTTAAATGTAAAGCTGTACAATTCCCGAACAAAAAAAAAGGTTTCCTGATCCATAGATGGCTGTTGTGAACTCGCACATACTGTGTTACGAGTTTGATCCATATATTTATTTTTAGTGCCATGGTTGTCAATTATGAGTTGTCAATCATTGGTGAATGTTACACGTGTGTAAAGTGATCACTTAACCAAGCAATATGACGGTCGTAGGCTCTGGTAATGCCCAGACTTCCATATTTTTCTTCATCTTTCGTGAGATGTCAAAAAATTATGAATAATTCCTTGTTTTTTTAATATTCATCCTTGTTTAGATACGTACTTTTTATATATCCCTTACCGCACCCCAATGGTGCATAGGGCACTTCTTCATATAAACGCAGTGTTATCTCGATCGATTACACATGAAGGAAAGGTGATCAGCCCTCCACTTCAGGTACCAGTCCAGTGTAATATTGAATAAATATTAGAGTGAAAAAATCACTTTTATTTATTAAACCCCCCTGGGAATCGAACCCGGGACCTCCATAACGGTAGGCGAGCATGCTGACCATTACACTACGGAGGCGGACAAATAAAGATATATTCTCAATATTATTAATAAAATCGCATGTGTTAGACATTTTGTGTAGTTTTGAGTGTGTAAATGGTGCTATGGTGGTGAAGGGTAGTATTGTTTGCATGCTGTGTTAGTGATTGTCCTGACGAAGAGACGGGTACGTCGCGAAACCGGTAGACGTAAAAATCTCGGTGAGTGGTTATATACTAATTTTATTAACATTTTTGTAAAAAAATAAATAAGTAAAAATAAAGATACGTACTTTTAGAACCTATAATATAATTAAAAAGGGAAAACATATTATTCTATCATATTTTTTTCTTCATCAACTATACATCATGTAACATCACTTACAAGTGATCACTTTCTTTTTTCTTTCTTTTTCATTAAACCAGACTTATCCACAGCAACGGGTGGCCGGGTACTGTTTATGTATATTTTTTTATTAAGGTATTTCACAGAAAAGACTGCGTGTTTTTGAAATATTTTTTGACAAGCCTACATAATTCATTTTTTCGAGTTTACCTAATATTTTTTAATCGCTATATATCTTACCCAAACAGGAACTTATTATCCTCATTAAATTATGAGAGCAGTGAGGTTTAATGAGGTTGAAGTCACCAGAAAGTCCTTATTAGAATTCTGTCATCCTATCAAAGTCCTTTCAAGGGAGAAATTGAATTTTATTTATGTTTTAGCCATACTTTTAGCTTGGAGCTCTAAATACTTAATTAACGGAATAATATGGACCTTTGTCAAGGGCATAACAAATTAGTACGAAAGTAAATATTTTGATATTTGAATAATTCTAACAGAGAATATGTTTTTTGACATCTCAACAAAGATGAGGAAGAATATAGAAGTCTAGGTATTTACAGGCCTAGGTATTTACCTAGGTATTTGCCAAGGTATTTATGATCTATCATATGCTGGTCAAGTGATCACTTTACACGCTTGCATTCATCATTCTACCCATGATTGACAACAACACAAATGAAATTTTCGGAACTCATACTACATAAATTGATCGATCTCATCACAAGGTACATATTATATTATTTATTATATTATTAACTTTGTGGAATTACATGTTGATTTTTATTAAAAATAAATACTTGAATATACCACTCTAATGAGTTTTATTTATATATACGAACAGTTTCGAAAACTTACAGATGTTTTTATGATGGTGAAAACATCTGTAAGTTTTCGAAACTAGTCGTATATATAAATAAAACTCATTAAAGTGGTATATTCAAGTGTTTAATTTAAAAAATAATAATGGGTACAAATTAATTCACAACAGCCATCTTGGAGGTCCCGGTTTTGGAGGTCCCGGGTTCGATTCCCAGAGGGGGGTCTAATAAATATAAGTGATTTTTTTCACTCTAATATTTATTCAATATTACCCTCTACTGGTCCCTGAAGCGGAGGGCTGATCACCTTTCCTTCGTGTATTAACGATCAAGATAACACTGCGTTTATATGATGCAGTGCCCTATGCACCATTGGGGTGCGGATAAGGGTTCGAATGAACAGCCATCTTTGTTGCACGTGCGAATGCTTCAATGATGATCAAGTATTTGTAACATTTAAAATATTATTAACTTTTATTATTACATATATTTTTATGACTTTTTGGGTAATGGGAGCAGATTATACAAGTTTATTGCGTAGTAATCAAAGTCCATAGAATAAAAGTAGAAAATGAAAAGTGATATTGGAAAAACAATCTCAGAAAACGAAATAGGATTTTCCGAAGTTATTAGTAGCTAGTGACTGTCTGTAGGAACGGGACTGCCGTTACTAATGAAACGCAAAATTGCATTACTCTCCCCGATATTATTTAATCCTCTGTAAAATTTCCTACTCCCTATCCAGACTCTACGCAAACATTCTCTAGCAGGGTTGTCACAACATTCAATTAATCGAAGAAACGGGATAACAACTCAGAACTGTTTAAAATCAAAACTTTGTTTTATTCTCGTAAATATATTTTTTAAAACGTAGAACGAATGTTTAATTTCCATTATTTTTTACTGTACTGTTTATTGATTTATCATATATTTTTAACCAACTTATATGTTTAAAATTTATATGTTTGTACATTTTATGTTTGAATATTTTATTAAACTTTATAAAATAAAACTGAACTAAGTTTCGTTTTTTACAACTTTATTTGAGGTACTTTTCTTGAACCGGGTTCGAAAAGAATCTTGTCATCTTCAAGGATGGATATGTACTCTATCTATCCCTATGTTCTATATCCATCCCTGAAGATGACAAGGTTCTTGTCCAAACCTATTGGACAAAAATACTAGAAGTAGAAGTGATGAAAAACAATGTTTTAAATTTATGTGCCACAAAGCATTTGAAAAAAATATCAAGATTAAAAAATATTTAGAAAAAATTATAAATTATTTTGTTTTACTCAGAATCTTTTTGACCAGCCTTGATCTTAAGGATTTCAAAATCACGTTTATTCGTCACAAGGCGACACGTCGAAACGAGCGAGTAGCTAGCTACACACAGCGCTACGGCCAGGAATGCGGAGTGAGCTATGCTCCAAATGAAAACAGGCTTGCTTGAATAGCGCAGATCGTCCATAGGACAGAACGAAAGCTTTGTGATTTCAGAAAATGATTTCAGAAATGTTGCCCGAGGGTACGCTAGATTGAATGTTGGTGGATACCGATGCCATGTAAGAGGTTCCTGAAATATTGGATTCCTTAAACGTTGTTGATTTTGTGTTGATATTTTCTTTTCTTTTCTCCTTTTCCACCCTTTATCTACGCTAAATTGTTTTAGACAAAAATCACACGATTTTTCTAAAGAATTTTCCGAAAAATTCACTAGCTTCTGATTTTTTTATATATTGGCCAATATCGCTCACTCCTTTCAAGAACGTCATAAATCAAAAAACTTGATATTTCAGGAGAACTTTTTTAAAGTTTAAAAATATTACACATTTTATTAAAAATAACTATCAAGCCACTTATTGAACTTTTTACTATGCAACACATCTTTTTAGGTAAAACCTAAAGGTTATTTCACAATTTGAAAAACATTTAATATATTTAAAAAAATAATTAAACAATACCTTTTCTTCAAATGCAAAAACAACACTTTCTGCCCTGTAGCGGGTAAATATTATGTTAAAAATATGCCGCTTTTACTGGGATATAGTACATTTTCTGGGCATTCCGAAAACATGCACAACCGAAAATTGATGATTTTTGATTTATGACGTTCTTGAAAGGAGTGAGCGATATATTTATCGACGTGTGAAAATCACCTGAAAAGAGATTCACAAATTACGATTTTTCTAATAACATTTTGAGTTTATGTAAGATTTCCATTTTTATTTGTAGTATAGTTGTTAATCATAGGAGTAGAATGGTGAATGTTGCACGTGAATAACGTGATCAATTAATTAGTTAAAAACCTAGACATCCAAATTCTTCTTCATCTATGTTGAGATGTCAAAAAAAGTACGATTTTTACATTCACCACCGAAAAACATTTAAAAAAACATTTTACTAAAATCCTATTGGCTGTCAACGTGTTAAAAATGTAGATATTACATTAATACTCGCATTCTAGATGTGGTTGAGAATAATTGTATGAAAAGGTCAAAAGAGGGTCTTTAAAATGGTTTTGGCACTTCGATCAAGAAAGAAAATAACAAAAAATGCATATATTCAACAAGTCGAAATGAAAAATAAAAATGGTGAAGCGAAAACCCCTTTGAATGTAATTAAATTTGTTTATCTTGAAGATTTAATAATGCTTTTTTATAAACTTTTTTAACGTTTTACGAATATTCCTATTGGTAGTCAAAGTGTTACAAATCGAGAAATGTTATTCATACTTAAAAGAGTTAGGTAGAATTGTTAAAGTTCAATCGAGTGTCTCTAAAATAATTTTGTTAATTGGATCAAAAGAAAATGAAAAAAATCAATAAAATGAATTTTAATAAAGTGTTTTTTTTTTTAAAACTTTAAAAATATTTTTTCAATATTTGTTAACATTTAATGAACATCCTTTTTGCAATCAATGTGTTAAAAATGGAGAAATTTCATTGATACTCATTTCGTTCACTTCCTTCAACAATGTCATAAATCAAAAATTCACAATTTCCAGTTGTACATGTTTTCGGAATGCCCAAAAAATGTACTATATCCCAGCAAAAGCGGCATAATTTAAACTTAATATTTACCCGCTACAGAGCAGAAAGTGTTGTTTTTGCATTTTGAAGAAAAGGTATTGTTTAATTATTCTTTTAAGATAAAGTTTATATTTTTCAAATGGAGAAAAAACATTCAGGTTTTACATGAAAAGATCTGCTGCACTGTAAAAAGTTGCTTGATAGTTATTTTGAATACAATTTATTATATTTTTAAACTTTAAAAACTATCTCCTGAAAAATCAAGTTTTTTATATAAGACGTTGTTGAAAGGAGTGAGCGATATGTGTTAGGTATAATTATGTATAAAGTTCAATTGAGGGACTCTTTTATAGTTCTGGCACTTAAACAAGAAATCGAACAAAAAAGAGCGGTATTTAAAAAGTTAGTGTAAAAATAAAAATAAACTCAAAGGAGTTATATGAAAAGTAATAAAAAGACTTTAAGAAAGTTCTCGCAAGTGTCAAACCTGTTTTTGATTTGCAATAATTGGTTCCATAACTGACATAGAATTCTCCAAAATTACCTCCATTTCAAATAGTAAAAATCATCAAATTTAATAACTTTTGTACGTCAGTCGACTGTAAGAGCGAAAGAAGGACTCTGGATATTCTGAAGTCTAATCCTTCGTTCTACTTTCCTCACTTTCTCCATCTGTATCCTGTCAAATTATGTCCTAGGATGACATTGATGACCTTACAAACTTCTAAACTTATTTGGAAAGAAAAAGGTAATTTATTATTTATGGTGCGTATGACAAAATTCAGCAAAAACTGAATTCATCACGAAAGAAAATATATATGGTTTGCAAAATTATATTATTTTTTGACATCTCATCAAAGATGAAGAAGAATATGGAAATCTGGGCATTTACGGGACTGACGACCTCCATAGCCTGGTTTAAGTGACCACTTTACACACGTGTAACATTCACCAATTCTACCCATTATTGACAACCACACTATTAAATTCTTGGAAGTTCTATAAATATGAACCAATTTTGAAACATTGTTCTTGAATCACTAGAACTTCACTAGAGACATCTATTGGAGAGATGAAAAGAAGCTTTTTATTGGGCAGAAACTCTTTTATTAGCATGTGAGGTCGGAATCCTGGGTTATAATCACATACATGAGAAACGCCAGGAAATATCATATTTATTTTTATTATTACAACTTATAATTTGACCAATTAATTCATTTACTACATTTTTAGTGTGTCCAAATACTTGTTCACCAATCTGGATTATCTCCAATTATAGAAGTTATTTTTCATATTATTTTTTGACATCTCATCAAAGATAAAGAAGAATATTGATGTCTGGGGATTTACTTAAGCTGACGACAGTGTAAACGCCCGAAACTAGTCATCATAAAATAAAATCAAGTGATAAAAAACCACGTGTTTTTAAATAATATAATCATGTCTTACCACAAAGTAAATGCCGAAACAATAAATAAAATTAAAAAAAAACTAACTAACTAAACATCACGCCGCTTTCCCGCAGGGGTAGTTAGAGAGAATCTAACGCCACACCACTCTGTCTTTGCAAACATTCTTCGCCTCTTCTACATTCATGCATCTCCTCATACACACCCGACGATTATTACGATTTATTATTACCCAGCCGCTTTCAAGTATTTGACATACCTGATTGTGCAGCAAGAAACAGTGAAGTTTTCCTCTGTTTCTTTTTCCAAACTTCATTCGCCTCATAAATTTGTTTGACCATACGTTGCACATGTCCAATCCACCTTTACACGCCTTTCTTAATTTTATCGGTAATGCTTATCTCAGCCATGCATTCTTTCCTTATTTCATGATTCGAACATCTATCAAACATAGTTTTGACACACATTCGTCTAAATGTCGAATCAATAAATGAAAGCCTTATTAACTCTATTGTAAAATAATATAACACTGTAATATAACCTATAGTTTATGAGCGGTATGACACAAAGTGAACGATGAATGATATAAAGAATGGATGGCCAACCTGCGGCCCGCGGTCATGTATGACGTATATATGTTTAAACCAGCGACACAAATGTGATATATCAACAAAATTTATGCGCTCAAGTATTATCTATGAGCCAAGTCATGCATGTTGATAAAAACAGTGAACTATATCCGTTCGTACACTCTTCAGAATCGCCAATTTAAGGCAATCTCGAAAAATCTCGAAAACCAGTTGAGGTGTGCAATTTCAATAATTGAAATAGCTTTAGAAAAATTAAGTAAACGAAAAGAAATAAAAATCTCGCACTGAGTGATAAAGATAAATAGGCTTTATTTAAAATAAAATTGGCAAAATTGTTTGATATATCGCTCACTCCTTTCAAGAACGTCATAAATAAAAAATTGTCAATTTTCAGTTGTCCATGTTTTCGGAATGCCCAGAAAATGTACTATATCCCAGTAAAAGCGGCACATTTTACACTTAATATTTACCTGCTACAGGGCAGCAAGTGTTGTTTTTTTCATTTTGAAGAAAAGGTAATGTATAATATTTTTTAAAAAAATACTTAATATTTTTCAAATGTAGAAAAAACCTTCAGGTTTTAACTAAAAAGATCTGTTGCACAGTAAAAAGTTCAATAAGTGGCTTGATATTTATTTTTAATACATTGTACATATATTTTTTAACTTTAAAAACGTTCTCCTGAAAAATCAAGTTTTTTGATTTATGACGTTCTTGAAAGGAGTGGGCGATATGTGTCCTAATTAATATTTTAAATTGTTAAAATGTAAAAAAATATTTATTTCTATACACATAATTTTTTTTTGGTTCAATGTTTATTTCCTTCTCAAATCTGATCGTAGTAATATTTTTTTTCACAACTACCCTGCTTGTACTTTCTGATTACCTTTGCGTTCAAATTGTTTATAATATTTTATTTATTGTTTCGGCATTTACTTTGTGGTAAGACATGTTACAATGATTAAAGAAAACACTTGTTTTATACCACTTGAGTTTTATTAAAGACTACATGTTTCAGAAGTTAAACTTCCATCATTCAGGTCTGTATAAAACTCAAGTGGTAAAAAACAAGTGTTTTCTTTAAGCATTGTTTAAAATACTTATAAAAAATCAATATGTATGAAATTCGTTGTAATAGTTTTTTTCTAATGTCTGTATGCGGCCCTTGAGAAAATTTTAGGTTATCGATGCGGCCGGGGTGCAAATTGGGTTGGAAAAGCCTGACATAGAGAGTGTTATTCCCATATTATTATTTGATGCGCATACATCAAACTTACTTGATGTGATTCCCGAGATATTTCAGCACGTTGTGGTATTCCCCGCTTTGCGTATAACATCCGTGTAATACCGCATAATACCAACGCATGACTTTGCGTCGTAAAAAATAAATAACGCAAGTCTGCGTTCGCATGTTGCTTTCCAAAGTTATGGAATAACAGGAAGTATAAAATATTCGTGTATACTTAGAGGGTGGCGCAAAATTGATCACCCTATCGGATGATAAAAACACAAATATTCCTCTTAATTTTTAATCTTTTTTGTATGTATTAGAGTAAAAAAGTAATTCAAAAATAAAATTGGATGATTCACAACATTTTGAGTGTGTCCAAATACTTGTTCACAAAATCTGGATTATCTCCAATTACAGGAGTTATTTTAATATAATTTTTTTGGGTAGAATTGGTGAATGTTACACGTGTGTAAAGTGATCACTTAAACCAGCCTATGACGGTCGTAAGCCCCGTAAATGCCCAGACTTCCATATTCTTCTTCATCTTTGATGAGATGTCAAAAAATAATATTGGATGATTCATTTTGCGCCACTCCAAATCTGTTTGTATGCTGTAGCTGTCTAGTAGTAGTAGTAGACAGCTGCAGTATACTTATTGAATTTTATTTTTGAATTACTTTTTTACTACTTACAAAAAAAAATAAGAGAAATATTTGTGTTTGTATTATTTACACAAATATTTTAATTTCATACTATTTCTGTGAGCCTAAGCGGCTCATTATTAGAAATGGGTATCAAATTGTGGTAGAGTGGGTTCGAACAGAGAAACTCTAACTTAAGAGTCTGCGACACTAACCACGGGACCACAACCCGACATAAGTGATGTTTTGAGTGATGTAAATCTTTATTTGGTTGGACCTTTACAATTTTTTTATGTTAAGAGGAAACTTCGATATCCGTCAAGTGGCTGCCGCCAGTGTTGATACACATTTGTGCCTATTTTATCAATATGTGTATACTGCAGCTGTTAAGTTCACAAGTTTCAAATATGATCGACGCCATTTTATTTTAATTTTAAAGGAATAACCCGCAAAGCGTCTATTTTAGATGCTTGACTTCAGGTAGGATAGTAAGGACAGGGAAGGTAAATGTAAAAAAAAACATATCACAAACACCCAGATCAATTGAAAATAAATCTTTCTTGATAGATTTATATTATCCACTGACACTTCGTGATGGAATTGCATTTTTAATATATTATTAGATTAAAACCAATATTTTTAGCTTTTCCACTTTATTTTTATTTGACCAGCGACCGGGTTTCGTCGTTACCGATATCATCAGACTGGTGACATCAGACCAGTCTGATGATGTCGGTAACGATGAAACCTGGTCAAATAAAAATAAAGTAGAAAAGCTAAAAATATTGCTTTTAATCTAATAATATATTAAATCTTTCTTGAATTCATTTTGAAATTGGCGGCAATCGAACCCGCGACGCCGGTTTTGCATTCGAGCGTCTACCCAACTACCTCAAAATTATAACATATTCCGATAGGGTGATTGATTTTTTGCCACCCCGTATAAGCACGCTCGAAGAAAACTTGCTTACCATTTAGGTAAACAGGCTCCATTCAATTATAAATTACATACCATAGTTCGCAGCGAACTTTGAGCTTAGCCGGTATAATAATTATAATTTGACGACATCAAAATATAATTGGTCGTTTTATGAGTAGCTAAAAGGCGAATTAACATATATATGTTTCACACAAGTTGTTTCCATATATTCGCTAAAAAATCCCACCCGTGATGTTTAGTGTATCCCAATCCTTCTTCACAAATTTGGGCTTTTTATGGGTTTCTTATAGCTCACTCCTTTCAAGAACGTCATAAATCAAAAATCGTCATTTTTCAGTTGTGCATGTTTTCGGTGTGCCCAGAAAATGTACTATATCCCAGCAAAAGAGGCATATTTAAAACTTATTTATTTACCCGCTATAGGGCTGAAAGTGTTGTTTTTGCATTTTGAAGAAAATGTATTGTTCAATTTTTTTTTAAATACTAAATATTTTTCAAATGGAGAAATAACCTTCAGGTTTTACCTACAAAGATCTGCTGCACAGTAAAAAGTTCAATTAGTGGCTTGATATTTATTTTCAATACATTGTATTATATTTTTAAACTTTAAAAACGTTCTCCAGAAAAATCAAGTTTTTTGATTTATGACGTTCTTGAAAGGAGTGAGCGTTATGTGTTTCAATTGGATGTAAAACATCTTTCGTTCTTTTTTATGTGAAAAAATATCACTTTATACACGTGTGTACCGTTCATCATTCTGCCCATTATTGAACATCCATATTGCATTAGTTTTTGGAACTTGTATACTCCTAAAGTCGGTTTGTGGTCCCGTGGTTAGTGTTGCGGACTCTTAAGTCAGAGTTTCTCGGTTCGAGCCCACTCTACCACAATTTGATACCTAATTTTAATAATGAGCCGCTCACGCTCACAGAAATAGTATCAAATTGAAATATTTGTGTAAGTAATAAAAACACAAATATTTCTCTTTATCAATTAAAATAATTTATAAAAGTTTCAAAAATAAATGCAATATAGACGTACAATTTTAAATAAAAAACACTTGTTTTTTTTACCACTTAAGTTTATTTTATGACGACTAGTTTCGGAAGCTGTGCTTCCATCTTCAGGTCTAAATGTAAACTAAAACATAATAAACATAACTTACTCCTCTCCTTACTTATAGAACAGTTGATTAATTATTATGTTTTAGTTTACATTTAGACCTGAAGATGGAAGCATAGCTTCCGAAACTAGTCGTCATAAAATAAACTCAAGTGGTAAAAAAAAAAGTGTTTTTCATTTAAAATTTCACCATGTCTTACCACAAAGTGAATGCCGAAACAATAAATAAAATATGGACCATCAATAATGGGCATATGATGAACGCTATACACGTGTATACTGTGATCATATTATGTATTGTTAAAGAGACCCGTTCACATGCGGGTAGCATTTTCAATAGAATTGGAAGAATGGCTGATTGTGGCACCATCAGTTGAATCAACCAGTGTCTGATATAAATAAGAATGGATTGATAATATGTTAAAATAATTTTTTAACAATTAAGGCTTAGTTGGGCAAAAATCTTTATTTTTGCTTAGAACTCTTCCACGTCGTGCTATGAATCGTAAAAAAATAAAATGGGATATTGTAATTTTAATGAAAAGAAAATGATTGTTCGAGAATTCGGCTGTTGGCATTGCTCGGATTGGAAGGATGAATTCTCCAACTATTAGCCAAATTCCGGATTTAATATAAATTCTTACTTGAAAGTATATTAAGCACGAAAACGCTCCGGGTCGTTTGAACATACTTTTGACAGTTTGGGAACAAGGAGTCCTCCTTTCAAATTAAAGTGTCAATTTTCCAAAGAAAATTAGACTGGAAAACGTAATACTTATATCATTCATTGTAATTAGGAAATTTAATTGCAATTAAACAAGAATACTTTGTACATGTCAAATGTTTTACAGGCCATTTATGATGATTACCGTATTTATTTTATTATTTTCAAAACATATTACATACATAAGTCATATATACATATAATATTCCCGATGAGTAATTTCTATTTCTCATTTTGGGACATGGGATTAAGGTCAACAAGACTGGAACACAAATAATGAAGTAACAAAAAATATTTTGTTTAAATAACCAAAAGTAATACTAATACTTGGCAAAATATAAAAACAATAAACAGGTATAATAAATAAGCATATTTAAAAGAAGCAAATGAGAAAAACATAACGTAAGAAGCATATTTAAAATAAACAAATGAGAAAATATAAAAAATGAGAAAATGTAACAGATGAGAAAATTAAAAAACATAAGGTAAAAACAAAATAAGAAAATATGACTAATCGCTACATATATTGCTCACTCCTTTCAACAACGTCATCTATCAAAAATCGTTAATTTTCATGTTGTCGGAATGCTCAGAAAATGAACTAAATCCCCAACAAAAGCGGCATATTTTTAACTTAATACTTACCCGCTACAGGGCAGAAGGTGTTGTTTTTGCATTTTTTAGGATCTATTTTAGTAAGCTTTTTATTTAGCAGAAACCCTGTTTTATAAATGTCTCCTTCCCGATACTGAAAGATATCTAAGTGGTAAAATAAAATAAAATAACTCAAAAGGGGAAAAAGCCCAGATTTGAGAACTAGGATTAGTACACATCCAAAATGTTGTGAATGAAGCTAATGTTGTTTTGCTTCAGTTGTTTACTCATATAGGGGTGCATTTATTACATGCCATATAGCCTTGTGTATCTACTCGTATAGGCACATCAGACTGTAATAATGTTAGCGGAAGGGTAGCAACCTCCCTCTGTCAGCTTTGCTCTGAACCTGATAGATGCCATTAGCAGTCAATTACCGGAGTACAGTCGCTGATAATTTTATTTGGAATACAATACATCGATTTCAAAGGGTGTATTGTGTCTTCATTTCAATACGAGTTTCCAAGGACATTGATTTAACGGAGGGAAATATTTTCAAGCGATTTAATAAAACCCTCAAAGTACGTCTTGATTACAAAAAAACACCAAAAATAAAACTAACTAACTAACTAACCATTACGCCGCATCTCCAAGGGGTAGGCAGAGAGAATAGAACGCCACACCACTCTATCTTTGCCAACATTCTTCGCCTCTTCCACGTTCATGCATCTCCTCATATATACCCGCCGATTGTTACGACTCCATACCTGATCGTGCCATGTTTTTTTCGGTCTTCCTCTACTCGTTTTTCCATTTGCCTCATAAATTTGTTTTACCATTCCTTCCTCACTCATTCGTTCTACGTGTCCAAACTATCTCAGCATACCTTTCTTAATTTTATCAATAATGCTTATCTCAGCTTTGCATTCCTTCCTTATTTCACTACTCGAACATCTATCATACATCGTTTTGTAGCACATTATTCTGAGAGATCGCATTTCGAATGCATTCAGTCTACTTTCATCCTTCTTTTGCCAACTCCATGTTTCACATCCATACATTCATTAGAGTTGGAACCAGGACTCCGTAAAGGTAACCAAAAATAAAATCCCCATAAATAGTCGCACCAACCGTCTAACTAACTTACCATCATGCCGCTTACCCGCAAGTGTAGGCAGAGAGAATAGGACGCCATACCAATATTTCTTTGCAAACCATGTCTTTGCCCTATCCCTTTAGGGAAGTGACGTGATGGTTAGTTAGTTAGTACTAGCAAATTACAAATTACTTTCTGCTAGTATAATGTCCCTGGAATATGATAAAATATTGACCTTTTTTCTTTGTTTTCATATCCCGTCAAAAATATCCTTAATTTTATAATTAAGATATTATTTTTTACTCGCACCATATACATAAAATTTGTTTTTATTTAAAATAACATTGAACCTTTATCTTGTTTCAGAATGCCGGATGTTTTCAAGAAGCGAAAATAAATATTGCGGATGATTGAACTTTATATAAATATATTACTTTATATAAATATTGACGCATTGAATAATCTATTGAAAATAAAAAAATAATATTAAAATAAACGAGAGTTTTATGGAGTAATTAAAAAAATAACATATCCATTGACCAAAAATAATACAGGTATCCATAAACAAGATCTGAGCAGCCAAACATTCCTGATATTTTTTCTTAAGCATACAATTAAAAAATAAACATATGTTTAAATAAACAAGAATAATATATGATCGGTAATTTATAACATATTTTATGTTCAAAAAATAAAACTGAGAACTGAAAAAAAATACAAATAAAATGAAGTGTTTTAAATATACTGAAAAACCTCCGTTTGTGGTCGTTGAGGCAGTGTTCTTTAATCGAGAGACGAAGGGGTCTTAAATTATATAAATAGTTAAAGATCGATAGCTCGGAATGGTACCGCTCACCCTTAGTATCGTCCTGACTCTGGTCTCCGCTCTAGGACTTCTGCTGAACCTGTACATCCTGATCGTCATCATACTTACAAAGCAGGTAAGATATTTTGCTTTTAACACAACCAAAAAAGATATTTGAAATCCCCTATAGTGAGTTTTTTGTTTAAATTTTATTAGTAATAGAGTAAAATATTTTTAACAATTTTTGTTCTTTATCTATGCAATATTACAAGGGTACAATATTTAAAAGAAGAAGAAAAAAAACGAAAATGCTTCCCAAAAAAGAGACAAGTTCTTGCGCTTGGGGAGGTTATTATCTTATTTTTTGTAAAAAAATATTATTGTATGTTTATTGTATATGGTATGTGTCTGTTTATCACACTTGATTGGTGTATTGGTGTGATAATGGTACTTTGAAATTTGATGGGAATTGAAAACAATGTCTTAAACCTGGCAGTACTGAAATGGAACAGATCCACATTTTTTGGTGTTTAGCGGACCAATCATCCTCCCCACAAATGGAAAATTGGTTCTGCATTCCGGAAGAACTAATGTTTTGGTTTGATATATATCTTTTGATGTTTTATTTTACATATGTTGCTATTGTTAACCCTTATAAAAAAATAATAAAAAAGACTCCAGTCGTCCATTACAGTTTTAATTGAACAGCCCTCGAATAATATCGTTTTTTATTTAAATAAAAGCAGGTACGATTCTCCCAATATAATATGCATACATACATATGTATACATACGCTTCGTTGTCGAATGTGACCGCCAGAATCGTTTCAATTCCAAATGCGGGCCATGAAAGTTTTAAAAGCGCAATGAAATAACTGAAAAGCCGGCAAATTCCCCGCGTTTTTGGAATAATTCAGAAAATAGGGAGGTTTTCATTTCAACACGCTGAAATATTTACGAATGTCTCCGAGCTACGAACTTGTAAAAATGCCCTCCGTTTTCACGATCCGTACATGTATATTTAAGGACAACTCAGCTATATTTAGAAATGAATTATCTGAAACGTGATTCCACGGGGTAGGCACTGTAATCAAATTATCTAAATTGTCTGCTTCCTTCTTATTATAGATCTTCTTACTTAGATCCTCGGATCTGTCTGTTACGTTATCCGACTATTGTGACGTAGACTGCCAGCTGTCACGCCATCGCTTTGGAGGTCTTCCAGGAGGTCTTCTTCAGCCTGGGTTCTCTTGAAGAACAATTTGGACCAGTCTATTTTATTGATTCTTTTGATTCGTTCCTGAATCGTCTTCGCTGTCTTCCTCATCGGACTTTATCCTCCGTACTGCACATTTTATAGAGACCTAATATCACAAATAATTCTACCATATTCGCATTTTAATTTTACTTTAAACTTAAGAAATTTTATAATTAGGACAGTCGCTGTATTTTAATTCATAAACCTTCATTTCTCGGTATGGGGATTCCGTCCACGCGCGCGAAGAAGGAAAATTCATTCTTTATTTCCGACACGTCTCTACTCCGTGACAACTCATCAATACCTTACTTTTCTTTGATCAAACTCTATACGTTTTTATCTTTTCACATCCTTTACAGGAGGAACCTTGTATCAGTCTCGGATAAAGAAAAATATCCTGGGATTACTTTTAAATGGAGGGATCCATTTCATTTGACTTTAAAAACGCGTAGACAATTGATTCGAATTAATTTGATGTGTCTTTTTGAAGTGCTTTCTTGGAAAAACTCTAATGGAAATGTGTAAAAATAAATTGAATTTAAACATACTTTTGACATTTTTAGTCATTATATTAATTTACAGCAATGCATAGTATTAAAAGTTTCTGAACTTGATATGTTAGATTTTTGGTTTGATTTGAGTGCTGATACCAACACTGATGTATGAAAGCGAAACATGGAACTGGCAAAAGATGAATGAAAGCAGAATGAACGCCGTTGAAACGTATTCCCGCAGACAAATGTGTGGAAAATCATTGTATGACAGAATTAAAAATGAAGGAATTAGAAAGGAATGTAAGGCTGACTAAGGGATTATTATGGAGATTAAGAAAAGTTATTTAAGGTGGTGCAGACATGTGGAGCGAATGGATAACGAGAGAATGACTAAGAATATATATTTGCAGAATAGAACGAGGATAGCCAAAAAAGACTTGGAAAGATCAGATCAATTAGAATCTAAAATCTGGTGGTGTCAAATGTCTACGTAATCAGAGGGCATGTATGGCTAGATACATGAATATGAAGGAAGCTATGAGTGTATGTACATAAGAATGTGGCATTCCATCCTCTCTGCCTACCCTTGCTGAGAAACGGTGTAATGGTAGTAGTAGTAGTAGTGTAAACATGTATGTTTTTGTCCGCCTCCGTGGTGTAATGGTTAGCACGTTTAGCTACCGTGCTGAAGGTTCTATTCCCATGGGGGGTTGAAAATGAATATTAGTGAATTTATACTCTTATATTTATTTAGTCCGCCTCCGTAGTGTAATGGTCAGCTCACTCGGCTACCGTTCTGGAGGTCCCGGGTTCAATTCCCAGGGGGGGGTCTAATAAATATAAGTGATTTTTTTCACTCAAATATTTATTCAATGGACTCGTACCTGAAACGGAGGGCTGATCACCTTTCCTTCGTGTGTTAACGATCAAGATAACACTGCGTTTATATGATGCAGTGCCCTATGCACCATTGGGGTGCGAATAAGGGTTCGAAAAATATTTATTTTAATATTCGCTGGACCGGTCCCTGAGCGGTAGAGTAATCACCTTGCCTTCATGTAAGTATCGATCAAAATAACACTGCATCAATACGATGCTGTACCCTATGCACCACTAGGTGTGGATAAGGGTTAGAAGAAGATGAATTCATTTATACTTTATAGTATTGTATGTAGTTATCTTAACTTTATATATTGGATTTATGGTTTCATTTAGGTAAAAACTCATGATATAGAGAAATGATTATTACTCTAACTTTTAAAACTAGGAGAAAGCTCATAATGAAATCAAGTACTGTATGGATCTTACGAAACAGTATAAACGCGGTAAGGGAACTAATTTACAAGTACTTCATCCCTTACGATTCTCAGGGGGTTCGATGTGTTATCTTTGTGAAACTTTGGAAGAACTAAGCGCGATGATTTCATTAGAAATTCGTTTATTATTACAGTTAACCCAATACTAACTTAAGCTTCAAATTCCCTTAAATTATTACCTATTCAAGTTCCACGCCTAAAATGTTATTTAACAAAAAAAAAGGTTTAGTAAAAAGACGCATTAACTTTTTTAAAGAGATATAAAGGAGTTTTATTTACAACATTTTGAGTGTGTGCAAATACTTGTTCACAAAATCTGGATTATCTCCAATTACAGGAATTATTTTCATATTATTTTTTGACATCTCATCAAAGATGAAGAACTTTAAGGTGGTTTAAGTGATCACTTAAACCAGCCTATGACGGTCGTTAGCCCCGTAAATGCCCAGACTGTTATTATTCTACCTGCGAGTTCTCGTAACCATCTATAGTTTTGTTGAGTATTTTTTTTTTACTAAGCAGAGACCTTCAGGAAATGTGTGTAAGGTTACTTTATAATATATACTAAGAGAAATGCCTGAAAACATGATTTTTTATTTTTTTATTTTTTTAAACTCATAATTTTATCAGTCAGAAAGAGTTATTCATTTTTAAACTCAATTTTATCAATTTTTTTTTGAGGTCAAGGGATCTTGCATCCCTTATGTCACTGCGACCATATTAGGTCTATTGTGACCTCCTCTGTATTACAGCTCATTGCCAAGACTTAGGTCTTGGCAGTAAAAAAATAGTAAATTAGCTATTTTAAATTACTTTTTTTTAGATATTTTGAAATGTAAAAAAAACTTGAACAAGTATTTGAATACACTTCTTATTTGACAAGATTTATTTCTAAATCAACGATTTATTGGAATGTTTTATTTTCCGAGTTTTGTGTGTTCTGTATCCCGAATGCTTTATTTTGTATCCAATTTTCTGATGCTGATTTGTAGGGATTCCTTGGATATATTTAGACCACAGATTCTCAAACTTATTGGACCCATTTTTCAACGTCATTTTTTCAAGTCTTATTTGGTCAATACCACTTTTTCTTAAGATCTATTGTGACACGTGTTTAATCCCTTCCACCACACCGTATGCACAAACGGTGTTTGGAAATGTTGCGGAAGCCTTCTTTCATCCTTCAGAATAAATGGCGGGTGTGTATGAGGAGATACGTGAATGTGGAAAAGGTGAATATTGTTTGCAATGACTGATTGGTGTGGCCTTCTATTATCTCTGCCTAGCCCTCTTAGAAATTGACATGGTGGTTAGTTAGGTAGAATTTATAAAACAAAGAAAAAGTTATTACATAAAATTATTTTTAAACCATATCCGCTCCCGAGTACACAAACTGCATCCAGGCTTTTCTGTCGGCTGCCAGCTCCCTTGCATCTTCCCAAGTCAGATCGGCGTCCCGAAGTTTTGACGAGAACTGCCGACGAATTGTAAGCTGTGGTTGTCCTCAGTTAAGTCAAATTCACTCAAAGTCAGTCAAAGTCAGTCAAAGTCAGTAAAATTAAATAAAATGAAATAAAGAAACAAAAAAATACACCTGAAAATTATCTTTGAAAAGTAAATTTTGTGTCTGAGGATTACTAAGTGTTAGATCGGTTAGTCCTATATACCCTTAAACGCATTATATTTCAGGTAAACAATTATTGCTTTTACTGTAATGTAACTATAATTTAGAAATGAAGAATAAGTAGCATATCTGGCATGAGTCTACGAGACAGGATAAGAAATAACAGGATAAGGGAAATATGCGAGATCGAAGATGTTGTTAGGTGGGGAAGGCAACGAAGGAGACAATGGTATGCGCATGTGAGGAGAATGGAGCTATCAAGACTCCCTTATATTGCACTGTACGGCGTACCCCAAGGACGCACATATCACAAAAGAGATGGATCCACAGCTGGGAATCAACATCGCAGGAGGCTAATCCATCTTAAAAACAGGCCACAAGGCCTTCATCAAGCAAAAAAGAAGAAGAAGAAGAACTACAATGTGAAATACTCAAACATTTTACGCGTTATTTTTTCCACAATCTGTTATTACCCATTTGACTCTTCTCCCAAAGCCAGTATTACCCTCCAAGATTACTTCATCACCCGCAAGTGGGCAATATTGCCCAGTTTGGGAACCACTGGTACAGACGATAACAACCAACATTTACTCGTCACGAACTAAGGTTATTGTCAAATGGGAGCTATTTGCTCTAGGCCTATTTCAATACAAGACGACGAAGGGTGTTTGATTTTCTCCAATCATTATATTCAGTCGGAAACGTAACTCGGTATTTGGACAAAATTGAAAAAAGTGCCATTCAAATTGAACTGAAACATTCTATTGAGACATTTCGAGCTTTTGTGTCAACTGTAAGATGAGAGAAAAATGGAGAGTTAGCTTTTTTATGTTTACAATATTTGGAGTGTGCAAATCTTTGTTTGCAATATCCGGATTTGTCTACACTTCGAAGTTTTCTAGCTCAGAATTATTGTTGATATTTTTTTAGGAATTTCATTTATTTGACAAAAAATATATATGGTACGTACATAAACAAAAAAAGCTTATCCATCCCCCCATATGAGTCTTGTTGGTAGAGCTTTTTTTCATATTATTATTATTATCTATTTGAATATATACCCAATAAAAGAATTAATTTTTTGCGTAATTCTTGAGTGAAAAATTCTTGGCAAGCACATCTCGTTAAAGGCGTATATATATATATATATATATATATATATATATATATATATATATATATATATATATATATATATATATATATATATATATATATATATATATATATATATATATATATATATATATATATATATATATATATATATATATATATATATATATATATATATATATATATATATATATATATATATATATATATATATATATATATATATATAAATATATATATATATATATATATATATATATATATATATATATATATATATATATATATATATATATATATATATATATATATATATATATATATATATATAAAAATATATATATATATATATATATATATATATATATATATATATATATATATATATATATATATATATATATATATATATATATATATATATATTTATATGTATATATATATATATATATATATATATATATATATATATATATATATATATATATATATATAACAATTTTTTTATTAAGCGATCATCTCGGGCAGATGTCGCGCGCCCCCATCCGCTTCCTTTTTTCCGTTCTATGGATCCAGTTTCTTGGATTTTTTTTAAATAAAAACCTCACTGCACTTTCTGAATACCCAACTAGACGAGATATTTTACAATTAGATATGTTTTGTTGCGACAGTGTGATTATTTTGGATTTTATCGCAATCGACATTTGCTTTGCACTTTCCATGATTGTTGTGTTATGTTCCCTCAAACGCGGGTAAAACAAAATTGTTGAGACATTTTAAAATGTAAATATTGTAGAAAGGTGACACAAAGTGTCTTTAATTTATTGAACAAAAGAAAGAGGTATCGATAAAGGATTTCTTAGAAAAATAGTTCAGTAAAGTCAAGGCGTGCGGTAACAAGTAAACTCGTAATTTTTTTTGTCCTGCGGTGTATTAGTGATTTTTTATTCAATATTACCTTGGACTGGTACCTGAAGCGGTCTTATTCCCATTGAAGAAACCAACTACATATGATCAAAAGTCCTAGACCACTATACCAATGTATATATTTTATTCATGCTACTACCCGCCATAAAATGATGTAATAAATTTGGAAGAATATAAACGGATAAAGAAAGCGTGTTTTGCTTTCCTGCGAACACGTGAGGGTGTGATCTCAGAACGGGTATAAAACTATGGTAAAGAGCCGACGTGTTTCGAGTCATTAGCCCTGAGGCGGTAGGTTCGTAACACGCGGTAAATACGCGTAGTAAGCACGAACGACTTTTATTTCTTCTTTTTTTATATGAAAAAAATATCATTTTTCTTTCAAAAAATTGTAATTCACAATATTATATAATTTAAAAAATACAAACCCTTATTCGCATTAGATGGTACATAGGGCACTGCATCATGTAAACGCAGTGTTATCTCGATCGTTAACACATGAAGGAAATGTGATCAGACCTCGGCTGATCAGGTACCAGTCCAGTAGAATTTTTCCTGTGTTGCCAGCTTTCCGTAGACTAACGGGCAAAATCGTAAAAGAATCCACAAAACGTATCAAACGAAATGGAACATCAAAGTCTAAAAGCGTGGGATGAAAGCGAAAAGTGTAGATTTGAAATATCGCTCACTCCTTTCAAGAACGTCATAAATCAAAAATCGTCAATTTTCAGTTGTGCATGTTTTCGGAATGCCCAAAAAATGTACTATATCCTAGTAAAAGAGGCATATTTTCAACTTAATATTTACCCGCTACAGGGCAGGAAGTGTTGTTTTTGCATTTTAAAGAAAAGGTATTGTTTAATTATTTGTTTAAATATACAAAATATTTTTCAAATGGAGAAAAAACCTTCAGATTTACCTAAAAAGATCTGTTGCACAGAAAAAAGTTCAGTAAGTGGCTTGATATTTATTTTCAATACAACATTTTGAGTGTGTCCAAATACTTGTTCACAAAATCTGGATTATCTCCAATTACAGGAGTTATTTTCATATTATTTAAAGCTTCTTTACATCTCACCAATAGATGTCTCTAGTGAAGTTCTAGTGATTCAAGAACAAAGTTTCTAAATTGGTTCATATATATAGAACTTCCAAGAATTTGAGTAGTGTGGTTGTCAATAATGGGTAGAATTGGTGAATGTTACACGTGTGTAAAGTGATCACTTAAACCAGCCTATGACGGTCGTAAGCCCCGTAAATGCCCAGACTTCCATATTCTTCTTCATCTTTGATGAAATGTCAAAAAATAATATTTTCAATACATTGTATTATATTTTTAAACTTTAAAAACGTTCTTCTGAAAAATCAAGTTTTTTGATTTATGACGTTCTTGAAAGGAGTGAGCGATATGTGAAAATTGAAAAGCCCCTTTCGAAATATGAAAAATCGTTTCGTGTGCATTAATTTATGTACATGTAACAATATTTTTAATATATTCAGATTTTTGTAGTCAAATAATCCTGCCAAATTATAAGCTGCATAAAATTTTTAAATCGTTATTTTCAGGTGTTTCCCAAAATGTGAAAATAATCCCGGGTTTAGATCATGCATACATCCAAATGAAAGGGTCTTTGTTTGATAAAAGCCTTCTCAATCCAACATATGGCTCATATGCATTGCGGCATGAGATTAATGAGGTACGTATGAGTTACAAAAATTTGAGTAAATATAAAGTGATACCTATGCAAATACCCAGACTTCTATATTCTTCGTCATCTATGTTAAGATGTCAAAAAATGTACAAATAACTCCTGAATAGAGAAAATCCAGATTAATATAATAATAAAAATAAAACCCTTATCCGCAACCCAATGGTGCATAGGGCACTGTGTCATATAAACGCAGTGTAATCTTGATCGTTTACACATGAAGGAAAGGTGATCAGCCCTCCGCTTCAGGTACCAGTCCATGGTAATATTGAATAAATATGACAATGAAAAAGTCACTAATATTTTATTTTACCCCCCTTGGGAATCGAACCCGGGACCTCCAGAACGGTAGCCGAGCGTGCTGACCATTACACTACGGAGGCGGACAATACTCTCAATGTATGTATATATAATGTCAAGGCACTTCTTGAACTTTTTACTGTACAACAGATCCTTTAAGGTAAAACCTGAAAGGTTTTTCTCCATTAAAATTTTTTGTATACTTATTTAAAAAAAATAATTAAAAAAAACCTTTCTTCAAAATCCAAAAACAACATTTTTTGCCCTGTAGCGGGTAAATATTAAGTTAAAAATATGCGGCTTTTACTGGGATATAGAACATTTTTTGGGCATTCCAAAAACATGCACAATTGAAAATTGACAATTTTTTTATATATGACGTTCTTGAAAGGAGTGAGCGATGTGTATCCTATCAAATATATTCCACTTCGATATACCATACAATAATCCGGAACGCAGGACTGATCTAGTCACCTTTGTACAATTAACGGTATAATTTGATACCACATCGCCTCTATGCGATGCCTTATACACTATTAGGTGTGGATAGAATACACATGAAAACTTATAAACTCTGTATATGTAGTTTAATTACTGGAATAATTATATGTTATACTTAATTACTAGCTCCAATAAATCTTTTTTTTAAGAAAATCCTCTTAAATCAAATAAATATTAAATATTAATATTATTCCATTCATAGTTGTCATTTGGAGTTGACGTATTCGCAACGCAATGCACAATAAAAACAACATTTAGGAGTTTTTAAATCATATTTTCATATGGTGTTCGGAGTGCGTGAAAGTTTTTGGAAACTGAAGGGTAATTCATTATGAGTATTTCAATGTTTTAGAATTGATTACATAAACCCTGATGATGACTAGGTTTTTGTCGAAACCGATTGGATAAAGTGTACCAATAAAAAAAGTAGTTAAAACAAAGTTTTTTAATTTTATAGAGTAAATATTAATGAATATAATTCAAATTAGAAGCACTAAATTTGTGATTTTCTATTTCATAATTAAAATGTATCTTTGTATCAAAATCACTATACAACAAAGCTACATTTTAATTTTAAATATTAATAATAATAATAATAATAAAACCCTAATCCCCCAATGGTGCATAGGGCACTGCGTCATATAAACGCAGTGTTATCTTGATTGTTTACACATGAAGGAAAGGTGATCAGCCCTCCGCTCAGGTACCAGTCCATGGTAATATTGAATAAATATGACAGTGAAAAAATTAATATTTATTTTACCCCCATTGGGAATCGAACCCGGGACCTCCAGAACGGTAGCCGAGTGTGCTGACCATTACACTACGGAGGCGGACATGAGTTTAAATATTATCAACATTTCTCAGACTCTGGATTATTGACCCTACGGATGACATATTAATATTATAGGTATCTCAATTAAATATGAAACATATATAATTTTTATTAAGAAAGATGGACGTCGGAGCATCCCAAGAATGCTTTTTTTAAAAACTAAACCCACCATCTACCCGCAGCGGTAATAAAGTCCTGAAGACTCTTTGTCAGCTGTGCATAGAGGAATAATTTTAATTCATTCTTAAGGCATAAAAACTCTATTTAGATAAATGAGGGATGAGGAGGATGTATGGACAAAGGCCGACACTTCGTCCCCACCCCTCAGGATCCCTATGCCTATTAAAAAAAGAACACAGAAAAAAAACAGTATTTCCAAAACTTATTTATAAGATAATGACTTGAAACTTAACATCCCAAGGTTTAAGACCGAGCATTTGGCTGGCTTAAGTGATCACTTTATACACTTGTGTAATGTTCACCATTATGCCCATCAGTTAAAAATTTTATGCCAAATGCCAGGTGGTAAGCCCTGGACACGGCCCTAATATAATTTAAATGGTTGACAAAAAATGTTTGTCGAGTTTTTATGAATATACTAAAGTATGCCAAATACTTGAAAGTGGTCAGGTTAGGAGTCGTAACAATCGGCGGGTATGTATGAGGAGATGCATGAACGTGGAAGAGGCGAAGAATGTTTGCAAGGACAGAGTGGTGTGGCGCTCTATTCTCTCTGCCTACCCCTGCGAGAAAGCGGCGTGATGGTTAGTTAGTTAGTTTTTCTAAGTATATTCATAAAACTTGAGCTTTTCACTATGGGTATAAACACTCATAGTGAAAAAACCTAATTTCGCAACATAATTTAAATGGTTGACAAAAATTATTTTAATGTTTTGTTGGAAAATCGTAATTTCACTTACTTAAACGTAACCATATTCTCAATAATTATAAAAAAATATATATTGCAATATTTTTTCTGCTTAAAATGATATTTTAAATTTTATCTGCTTACTTTGACTTTACAAAGTTGGAAATTCACTTTGTATTTACGGTTAGCATTTCATGTTTAACCAACTGTAGATAGAAGCTTGTATCGTGGCACAAATAAACGTAAACGTATACGTTATATGGTATCTCTGTGTATTATGGAGGTACATTTAACACCCAGTTTTCCAGTTTCAAGGGAGGTTGTGTTTGCTTTTAATTGCCTATCCTTCCCCATGTAAATACACCTACAGCCAACACTATTAAAACATATATATCGTAGTCATACAGGAGAAAGTGACCAAGTGCATTTCTTACAAAAACGTGATATTTTACTATTTGCTATCTTACTAGCTTAATATTGCCCTGAAAAACATCCCAAAGGATTTTTAACTTGGAAGTATAATATATTGACAAGAACCGTCTTATAATATATTGACTTGGTAAAAATGACTAACTGCATTGATGTTTATTTTCTTGCCAAGCAAAAGTGACTTAGATGGCCCTCCTGAACATTTTACCTTTTGTTCGTTGGTCACTTTCTCCTGTACGACTACGATATGTATGTATGATATATATATATGTAATAAACTCACAGTCCACGTGGAACTGTTGAAATATTTAATGCTCAACAATTTCTAGCATGTTTTCGACTTTTTTTGTGAGTTTGAAATAAAAAGACCCATATTTCAACAACAATAACAACAAAAAAAACAAATAATCACCTCGTCCCTTCTAAGCAGGGGTACGTAGAGAACTTTACCCCTCAACCCTTTTCCGTATTCATGGATTTTCTCTTAGATACGTTATAAATATTTAATTCAAATAATTAATATTATTAAATGATTTTGCAGACACTTTGTGATAAAATCTATCCATTTTCGAGCTTTATAAAATAAAACAAGTTTTTTTAACTACTTTTTTATTGGTACTATTTTTAGCTCTAATAAGCAAAATACATTGTTTTGTTTATTAATTTTTAAATCGAACACAGATTTTTCGAGTCTACTAACTAGTATTTTATTTTTCAAATTTAAAAAAAAATATATTGTGACAATTGTTTCGCCTAGTGGCATATGGCATTTTCAAACGTTTTTTAAAATAAAATACAACGCAGTAAACTCAAAAAGTTCTGTGTTTGATTTAAAAATTAATTCAAAAACTCAAATGGAATTCTTAAAATTAAACGTCAAATCAATTCATAAAATACACTGTAATAAGAATAAATAAAGGATATAAGAAATAAAGGAATGGGTAAATGATCAAGAGTTAATTTTATGAAAATTGTAAAATGTATATATTCTTCATTTTTCTCTCTTTTTTGTGTGCATATTAGGTTAAAATGATTAAAAATAATATTAAATGTATTAAAAAATGAACTCCACCGACATGACACACAAGGTGGCTTGGTGGATTTTTGCAAAATAATTTGTTTTTAATATGTTTAAAATTGTGATTTAAATAAATGTATACAATTTATGTAAATGAAAAAAAGAAGAGAACAAAATTACAACAATAATATTTAACTGATATTAAGGAAAAAATATATAAAATAAACTATGTGGTCTACATTAATTAAATCATATTAATATGCTCACTTAAGTTTTAAGTAAATAACACCAAATTGACCGATGTAGAGTATAAACCATTTCCAATTTGGAAAAGTGTATTTTACCACTGCACCCACGGGCTGACATATTTTCAATACAATACAATTATTTCAGTTGTAGGATTAACGCTAGAATATCGAATTACTTGTGATATTTGATTACAAAACTCCAACTAACTAACTACATACATACGATTGCATGTCAGGTACCTAATGACATATCGCTCACTCCTTTCAACAACGTCATATATCAAAAATCGTAAAGTTTCAGTTGTGCATGTTTTCAAAATGCCCAGAAAATGTACTATATCCCAGCAAAAGCGGCATTTTTAAACTTAATATTTACCAGCTACAGGGCAGAATGTGTTGTTTTTGCATTTTGAAGAAAATGTATTTTTTTATTACTTTTTTGAAATATACTAAATATTTTTCAAATGGAGAAAAAACATTCAGGTTTTACCTAAAAATATCTATTGTACAGTAAAAAGTTAAATAAGTGGCATGATATTTATTTCTAATTCATTTTATTATATTCTCAAACTTAAAAACGATCTTCTGAAAAAAGTTTTTTGAGATATGACGTCGTTGAAAGGAGTGAGCGATATGTACTATTTACGTAGTTGGAGTATGTCAGCGGTCGGCAAACTATTAGCCAATGAGCCAAATGCAGTGGTACCCCGGGAATCCGAACTAATTGGGGCTGTGGCCCGTTCGGATTAGAAAAGTTCGGATTAGCCAGAGAAAAATGTAGTTACCTGTTTCTTTTTTAGTTTTTCTTGTTCATTCAGCTCTAAGTAACTAATTAACCATTAACTACTAACTCTAGTAATTATTAACAAAGTATTATATAACGTTGTTTTTTATACATATTTCCATTATTTGCAACTTTTTACATTTAAATTTAATATCACAGCACTTGTGTGGCAATACAGGTACACTATGGTATACTTTATTGAATTTTCAATTTAAACAATTACAAAATTAGTAGTCTTCAGTCTTTGCGTGTTTTATTTAAAAATATTTTTCTACAAAAATTTTTCATCAAAATCTTGTTCGAATTTCCCGGAATTACGGATTTTTTCGGGGTTCATATCTCCGGGGTTCCACTGTATGCATATTATAACGATTTAAAAAAATATTAAGAATCAAATCTGTTTGTTATTCAAGTATTATAATTTTAATAACAAAACCCTTATCTGCACCCCAATGGTGCATAGGGCACTGCGTAATACAAACGCAGTGTAATCTTGATCGTTACACATGAAGGAAAGGTGATCAGCCCTCCGCTTCAGGTACCAGTCCAGGGTAATATTGAATAAATAGTACAGTGAAAAAATCACTAATATTTATTTTACCCCCCCCCTGGGAATCGAACCCGGGACCTCCAGAACGGTAGCCGAGCGTGCTGACCATTACACTACGGAGATGGATTATAATTTTAGGCTTTTATATTTATGTACAACTTTTTTTGTAATATTAGTATATAACCACTCACCGACTATACTGTAACATTAAATGTACACTTTGAGACTTAACATTAACTGAACATTAAGATTTTAATATTTTTCGCAAGCCAACATATACAGACACGGTCATCGATGAAAACTCTAATCATCCAATTTCCCGCAAACATCCAGCTTTTCACTTTAAACGGTGAGTGGTTAAATACTGATTGTACTAACATATTTGTAAAAAAATATAAAAGTAAAAATGACTTATCACAAAATATTTTTTTTAATATATATATAATATTGATAGTTTAAGGTCTTATTAAATTACGAGTAAAATCGATAAAATTTGACGTCACACTTAAAAAAATAATTTTATTCATCGATAAAAAATGTTTTGAAAGTAATCATTATACGCACGTAGGTAAAAAAACTTTGATAAACTTTCGGAAAACTTAAAATCCATAAAAAAATCATCAAACCTTCAAAACTAAATTTACAAAAACATATAAGCTTCACCGTAGGGGTGAGGCTTATATGGCTAGACTCCATACCAATGATTTTTTTTTTAATTTACTTTGTTTATAAAAATATTGTATAATAACTGTAAAACGAACTCCCTATCTAAACATAAGTATCTACTTTATTAGAGAGGTAGAAAAGTAATATTTGAAATGTTTTCTATTTATAACTATTTTGTATTATTTAAATATATATATATATATATATATATATATATATATATATATATATATATATATATATATATATATATATATATATATATATATATATATATATATATATAAATATATATATATATATATATATATATATATATATATATATATATATATATATATATATATATATATATATATATATATATATATATATATATTTATATATATATATATATATATATATATATATATATATATATATATATATATATATATATATATATATATATATATATATATATATATATATATATATATATATATATATATATATATGTGTATATATATATATATATATATATATATATATATATATATATATATATATATATATATATATATATATATATATATATATATATATATATATATATATATATATATTGAAATCAATAATAAAAGGTAGCAAAAAGTATACTACTTGTAATATATTCTTAGATTAAAACCAATATTTTTAGCTTTTCCACTTTATTTTTATTTGATCAGCGACCGGGTTTCATCGTTACCGACATCATCAGACTGACTGTCGGTAACGACGAAACCCGGTCGCTGGTCAAATAAAAATAAAGTGGAAAAGCTAAAAATATTGGTTTTAATCTAATAATATATTAAAAATGCAATTCCATCACGAAGTGTCAGTGGATAATATAAATCTATTATATTCTCAATATTATTAATATTTAAAGCATTTACTTTGTGGTTAGTCATTTTTACTTATTTATTTTTTTACAAAAATGTTAATAAAATTAGTATATAACCACTCACCGAGGTTAAACGTACATGTACGTTTAACCTCGGCTCGTAACGCATGTCTGTATTGAAAACTATAGTGCATGTTGGTCTTCGGGTCGACCAAAAATCGCATGTGTTAGACATTTTGTGTAGTTTTGAGTGTGTAAATGGTGCTATGGTGGTGAAGGGTAGTATTGTTTGCATGCTGTGTTAGTGATTGTCCTGACGAAGAGACGGGTACGTCTCGAAACCGGTAGACGTAAAAATCTCGGTGAGTGGTTATATACTAATTTTATTAACATTTTTGTAAAAAAAATAAATAAGTAAATCTATTATACTACTTGTTGCGAATAATGTCCTTGCATCTCCTTCGAAAGTTTGATCAGGTCAGATTTGTATATCGTTATTTTTAGCACGTTTCTATGTTTTTTAATGAGATTCGTGCTTCGAAAATATTGTTTGCATAAATACGTAGGGTCGAAGAATCTTCCCGCGGATATTTGTGCCGGAGACGCACTTAGAAGGTCAAAGCCGCATTTGGCTCCCGAGCCAGACTTTGCCGACCAATGGTGTATGTGATGAAATTGATCAAAAGTCCCTAACAGGGAAGGTCAGTTCGAGGTGATTGCTTGGAACAGTGTACAATTAGACAAACGAGAATGCTGTTCATTTAAATTGAACGGATATCGAACAAGTTTTATGGATGAATTTTGTATTCTAAGTTCTTTCGAAACATCATTATTTTATTTATTAAACATAATAATTAAACCCTTATCCGCACCCCAATGGTGCATAAGGCACTGTGTCATATTAACGCAGTGTTATCTTGATCGTTTACACATGAAGGAAAGGTGATCAGCCCTCCGCTTCAGGTACCAGTCCATGGTAATATTGAATAAATATTACAGTGAAAAAATCGCTTATATTTATTTTACCCCCCTTGGGAATCGAACCCGGGACCTCCAGAACGGTAGCCGAGCGTGCTGACCATTACACTACGGAGGCGGACAAACATTATTAACATAAACATAAACATAATAACATAATTTTTTGTTATTAAACATAGTAACAAAAAATAATGTAATTTTATTAATTTGCCAGACATTTATACTTTCAATTTATCTTAATACAAGTTTTGCTGTTCTCTCTAATAAAGAGACTAAGCTTTTGTGCTTGGAGAGGAGTGTACATTTATTGCTAATCGTTTATAATAATAATAATAATAAATCCCTTACCGCACCCCAATGGTGCATAAGGCACAGCTTCATATAAACGCAGTGTTGTTTCGATCGATTACACATTAAGGAAAGGTGATCAGCCCTCCACTTCAGGTACCAGTCCAGTGTAATATTGAATAAATATTAGAGTGAAAAAATCATATTTATTAAACCCCCCCTGGGAATCGAATTCGGGACCTCCAGAACGGTAGGAGAGCATGTTGACAATTACACTACGGAAGGTGACTTATCATTTATACTTAATTAATAGTTATCATATTAATAGTAATTAAGTTAATCGTTTATACTTAATTATTCTAGATTTAACATGGATTTTCAAGCTTTGGTATTATTATTAAGCTTTCATTTGTTGGTTTAAGTGATCACACGTTTGTGAGTGATTTAGCGAGTGATAAATACGTAGATCTCGAGGCATAGACTGAGTATGCTTTTATCCAAAAAAATATTTTGAAACATTTAATAATTTTAATCATAAAAATAAAAAAGGAGAATTTCCATAGTATTATTTTTAAGATTACAAAATATATTGAGCGCTTAAAATACTAAAGTTATGGTATTAAAATTTAAATATGGGGTATTTTGATCCCCTTGTTAGATCCGAAACTTTTTTTAAATAATGAAATAATATCCATCGTCTAGAGATCGCTGTACACATTGATGAACGTATGTATCGCTTTGTATGAAGAGAAGTTTCGTTTTTATTATTATTTCCTCTGGCAGTGAAATTCCCAAGAGCTTTCTCTCGAATTATTCCGCGCCCCTATTTCGTTGAATAAGAATGTCAACAATAACATCCCCTTGGACCTGCCAGACAACGAATGTTTGCAATGGGCTTTAGCTATATTTCATCAACTTGCGTCGACTTAAGAAAAATTTAATCCCTAGGTAAAATATTAACTCGAAGATCACAGAGCATTCACAATAAAACATTTTTGCAATTACGAAAATGACGCTAACGTAAATAAACGATTGTAAATAATACAGATTTTGGAACAGGTAGATGATTTCGTGTATTTGGGTAGTATGTTTTCTAGGGATGGAAAGATTGATAAAGACTTAGAAAGGAGAGTGAATGCTGGGAACAAAGTTAATGGTGCACTGAAATCAGTTATAGCAAATAAAAACCTATCAGCGGAAGCTAAACTGGCAGTGCACAACGGAGTCCTGGTTCCAACTCTAATGTATGGAAGTGAAACATGGATTTGGCAAAAGAAGGATGAAATTAGACTGAATGCAGTCGAAATGCGATCTCTGAGAAGAATGTGCGACAAAACGATGTATGATAGATGTACGAATAGTGAAATAAGGAAGGAATGCAAAGCTGAGATAAGCATTATCGATAAAATTAAGAAAGGTGTGTTGAGATGGTTTGGACATGTAGAACGAATGAGTGAGGAAAGAACGGTAAAACAAATTTAGGAGGCGAATGTTAGCGGGAAAAGAAGCAGAGGAAGACCGAGAAAACCATGGCACGATCAGGTATGCCAAATACTTGAAAGTGGTCAGGTTAGGAGTCGTAACAATCGGAGGGTATGTATGAGGAGATGCATGAACGTGGAAGAGGCGAAGAATGTTTGCAAGGACAGAGTGGTGTGGCGCTCTATTCTCTCTGCCTACCCCTGCGGGGAAGCGGCGTGATGGTTAGTTAGTTAGTTAAATAATAAAAAAAAAAAGCACAATGGATCGTGAGAGATTAATTTTTACTTGGAAAATATAATTTCACTCTTTTTATCCCTGTGCTGTTTCCAATATGTAAAATTTAAATTAATCAATTTTCAATCAAAATTTTACTTGGTAAATACCACTATTTCTTAAAATGCATTGTGTACGTCATAGATTGAGATAATATTTTGTATAATATATATTTGTTCTTTGGATAAGTTAACAAGGATATTATAGGTATTAGTAGTACACATACCTCAAGATAAGAACTGAAAACCTCCCTACTACTTGCTAGAATAAAATTTTTAAAAATACGTACTATTTCATTTGTTCTTAAGATAAGTTAACTAGGATAATGTTGGTATAAGCAGCAAACAAACCTCAAGATTAGAACTGAATACCCTATCTGCTACGTAGTATATTCAGTACGAGTATAATCTGTCCTCATTCCACTCACCCCTATTGAGGTTAAAAGCCTTACCAGTGCTATCTTCCACCCTTATCCGAGAACCTTATCAACATTTCAAAATCAGGGAACGATTCCTTTTAATGCTTTTTATGCTACCGCAATTTTCCAAGAGATGACAATGATCAGATATTAAAAATGTTCATCTTCAGATTTAATTATTATAAATTCGTATCTTTTACACATAAAAAAAACTAAAAAATTATTTTTACAACATTTTGAATGTGTCCAAATACTTGTACACAAATCTGGATTATCTCCAATTATAGGAGTTATTTTTCATATTATTATTTTGATATCTCATCAAAGATGAAGAATAATAAGGAAGTCTGGGCATTTACGGGACCTACGACGGTCAGAGGTTGGTTTAAGTGATCACTTTACACACTTTCTTCATCTTTGATGAGATGTAAAAATAATAAGTTGAAAAATAACTCCTATAATTAAAGATAATCCAGATTTGTGAACAAGTATTTGGACACACTCAAAATGTTGTAATTAAATTAACTGGTCAAATTATAAGCTAAAATAATAAAAAATGAAAATGATATTTTCTGGTGTTTCTCATGTATGTTATTATAATCCAGGATTCGGACCTCAAATACTAGTATAAGAGTTAATGCTCAATAAAAAAGCTTCTTTTCATCTCACCAATAAATGTCTCTAGTGAAGTGGAAGTGATTCAAGAACAAGGTTTCCAAATTGGTTCATATATATTTATATATATGTATATATATATATATGTAGAACTTCCGAGAATTTGAGTAGTGTGGTTGTCAATAATGGGTAGAATTGGTGAATGTTACACGTAAGCCCTGTAAATGCCTAGACTTCCATATTCTTCTTCTTCTATGTTGAGATGTCAAAAATAATGTTAAAAAACTCCAGATTGGAGATAATGTTTAACATAATTTTCCCTTTTTCTTTCCTCCCGCCCCTCTTCTTAGTATTTATGTTTAATGACATATATAAAATTTTGTAAATGGAATGTCACAAACACATGTTTTTTTGTTACTAATTATTGTAAATGTATTTATGTAACTGTTCTGAAAATTTTCCAAATAAATTAATAAATAATCCAGATTTGTGAACAAGTATTTGGACACACTCAAAATATGTGTAAATTTGTCACATACGCCATCTTGGATGACAGACATCGATATCATGTACTACGGCTAGTTACGCATTCAATTCAACGTTTCGAGCTTTCGCGAACGAGAGGAGTGAATTTGGCGATATTCGAACACCGGGCGAACACGCTGTGGGGGTGGGGGAGCTTTGTCTCATCGCGGCATTGAATGGGACACTTGTGGAGTGTGGGGGGTGAAATAACCACTTATCCTTCGAGAAGGTGGACGAGACTTGACTGCTAAACCCTCACAACGCTAGATAACCCCACTTCGCATTCCAAGGGCAACTCCACACAATCTGTGATCAAGCTTTTAAGTAAGTTTACTTCCTTTGAATATTTTTTTGAGGAAATTAAATTAACCGCACTGAAACTGAATTTTTAATTTAAAATAATATTTTTACGGGATAATTTATAGAGTGTCATTTTCGTAAAATATTACCTCAAGGGCGTATAGTGTCAGATTTTCTGATCAAATTTGAGGCGTTTGGCATATTTGGTTAGAATTTGTTAGGGTCGCATAGACATCAAACTCAGTTTGATATACATAATATTAATAAAGCAGTGAAGACAGTTTACGATCTATATAATCAAGTTAAAATTCTCATTAAAGAACTCAGATTTTTACTTTATATGGTTAATACATTAATACGTATATTTATATAAATTTAAAAAATGTTCATAATTTTCCATTTATATAATCCAAATATTGAAAAATAATGTAGGTTGTTTAAAACTTAACTTTATCTGTAGTAATTTTTTTTTTTAAGTATCATTTATAATTTTTTTAATGATTTTTCACCATTATAAACCATAGTGTGAAATAACACGGTAATTTTAATATAATAAAAAAAAACACTTATCTAAGACTAATTTTCAGTTTTTTTTATTATAAACATGACTAGCTTCGAGAACTACATATGTTGTCATGTTGTCAACAGGCAAAAATACCATATTTTGTATAGTGTGAAATAACACGATGATTTTAATATATTTCAAAAAGAACACTTGTCTTAGACCAGTTTTGAGCTGATTGACATAAACATGACTAGTTTCGAGAACTACAGATTTTCTTATCAATAGGCAAAAAATACTTTATTTTTTATATTAAAAGCATTGATAACATTGTGGTAGGGTTATATTACATTCTCCTTATTATTCATCGTATACTTTGTGTTATACCAATTGAAAAAAAACTCTAGTTCGTGACTACTATCATCAGATCAAATGTAGATCTGAAGTAGTGTTTTTTAATGTGGTATTACACAAAGTGAACGGTGAATGATAAGGACAATGTTTAAAAAAATATATTCTGAAATACTCGAAACTGGTTGTGTTTACATTAATCAACTGAATAGGGATTTATATACGGTACAAGTGATTTATTTTTAAATATAAATACAAGTATTCTGTAGTGTTTCTGAACTTATAAAATCATCGTATATATTCATTGCTTCGTTGCTATTATAACATATGTCTAAAATAACAATGAGATATTTCACGAGGGTAGATTCAATCTGCTGTAAAGAAATTTCATAAGTCAAGGCCTTAGGGTCCACGGTAGAATAATGTAGCTACAAACTTCAACTATTTGACCGATTTTATACCAGCCAAGTCTAGAGAGGAATACCTCTTTTATTCGCACAATTCCATCCCAGAGGCGATACAAGAAGCTGGAAAGTTCAGCCAAGCGGGGTGGAAATATGCTCGCAAATATGGGCGCTTTATTGCAAGGACGAGATACTACGAGTACCTTCGGAGAGCATTCTTCAAGGCAAGTTGTAAGTTTTAACCTTTATCATCCGAGGGTGAGAGGTTCTGCCCTTAAGAAAATCGCAAAAAATATCGTAATAAAAACGGTTTCATTACAATACATTTCATTAAAAGAATTTAGATCCGGACGGAGAAATAAATTTGTTCCCTTGACAATTTTTGCGCTTTGATCTCTGCAAAATTACTGGAGGCACGTATTTATCATTCATCTAAGCTTTGGAATTGTGCGAAAAGCACAATTTTAAGTTTTAATAATGATTTTTTTTATTTGATTAAAATTAACATTATCAAATTAACGTCATTCCACAAAGTTAATGCCGAATCAAAAAATAATATGATATTTTTTATTAATTGATTCGGCAGTCACTGTGTGATAATATCTATATTCTTTTATTTATATTTATAAACTTTACTGGGTAAATACCAATATTATGATGATACGTATTTCAATATATATATATATATATATATATATATATATATATATATATATATATATATATATATATATATATATATATTTATATATATATATATATATATATATATATATATATATATATATATATATTTATATATATATTTATATATATATATATATATATATATATATATATATATATATATATATATATATATATATATATATATATATATATATATATATATATATATATATATATATATATATATATATATATATATATATATATATATATATATATATATATATATATATATATATATTTATATATATTTATATATATATATATATATATATATATATATATATATATATATATATATATATATATATATATATATATATATATATATATATATATATATATATATATATATATATATATATATATATATTTTTTTTTTTAATTGGCAAAGCAACCAAAATTGAGTGATACATATACTTTATTCATATGGTAAATGGTAAAATTTATTTATTCATATGGTAAATGTATTCATAAAATTATGCGGAACAAAAGATTTTAAAAGGTATTTACTAAGTAAAACTTTAATCGAAAATATATAAATTTTAAATAATATTTTGACACCGCAATATGAATGAAGAGTACGAAAGTGTGGGTATTAACGACCTGTCATACTCTAGTTAAGTGATCACTTTACAAAAGTGCAAAATTCCCCATTCTACCCATGATTGACAGCCACACTATTAAATTTTTTGGAACTCCCACATATGTATATGATCAATCATATGATATGGTGCATATGAGTTCACAACAGCCATCTTTGTTGGATTGAAAAAGCTATGTGAATCTAAAATCTGATTTTAGATTTGTGGAGAAAAGAAAATTGTTTGTGACATACCATGAAATGCGACATTGAATGATGCGACCTACAATCAGATCTACCCACCTCTTTATCTATTTGTGAGTAGCTCTTTTATACAAAGTTTATTTTTAACCTGTCCGGGTGTGAGTTTTTCCGGACAAAACTGTATCTGAGGAGTGAATTTGTTTTTGTTTTTTTTTTTACTTTTACAATTTTATATTATAGTCTATGCTATAAGCAACATATTTTCTTGAATAAACAAAGATATTTACACCAGTAAACATGGTTTATATCAAAATTATCGAAATATCGATAAATCATGTTTTTAACATGTTTTGATATAAATTGTGTCATAAATCATATTTTGTATCGGCCGTACATGTGCGTCCATACTCCTTTGAGAAAAGTTTGGTATGGCCGTACATGTACGGCCATACTCCCGGACAGGTTAATAGCTACAGATTTTGAAAAAAATACTACAAAACTGCAATTTGTAATTACAATAGTTACTCACTCCTTTCAACAATATAAAAAATATCGTATATAAAAAAACCACAATTTTTAGTTGTGCATGTTTTCGGAATGCCCAGAAAAGGTACTATATCCTAGCAAAAGCGGTATATTTTTAACTTTACATTTACCCACTACAGGACAGAAAGTGTTGTTTTTGCATTTTGAAGAAAAGGTATTGTTTACTTATTTTTTTTAAATATACTAAATATTTTTCGAAAAAAAAACCTTCAGGTTTTATCTAAAAAGATCGCACAGTAAAAAGTTCAATAAGTGGCTTGATATTTATTTTTAATACATTTTATTATATTTAACTTTAAATACGATCTCCTGAAAAATCAAGTTTTTTGATAAATGACGTTGTTAAAAGGAGTGAGCGATATCTGAATACTTTCATTTAATTATTTATTTCTCTAACATAAAATTAACGAAATAATATGTAAGAAGTAAGACAAAATATGGCGATTTCTGGGTAGCTGCTTCAGTTAGTACTTTTTAAAAGCTTATTCGAATTTGTGATCCTTCTGAAACTACCTTCCGTGACTTGGCATTTGGTCCATTTAAAAGCTAACAAGCTTCTCGTTTTTTCACCAGGCCCATCAGTCCAAAATTACGGTCATAAACCTGAGCGTGACTCTGATTCGGCTATTCTACGGATATTTTAAAACTCTGAACTGAAGGACACATCAACTTCATCGTTGGAAGTTACATACTTCAAACGAAAACGTCAGAAGTTCTTTTGTTATACTTTTATACGGCATAGAACTTAGAAATATTGCACCTCAAGAATCACAAGGTTTTAATATTTTTTTCTACGATAATTGCCTTTAATTTTATTTTATATGATTACTTCGAAGTGATTATTTTTAATTTCCAGTATAAGTATGATCCACGTTACAGTAAATGCAAGAATACGAAGTAACCTAGGTTTATCCGACTTAACTTAGCATTACCCAATGCTGTTGGGTAAACTACAAAAACTGAAGAAAAAAAATTGAATTCGCAGTTCACCCGTGTACACCTAGATCTGGTCTACCCAAACCTGACTGATTAATATTAGAAAAACCTAGACAATATAGGTACACAGTCAGACAAAAGAACGTGTAAACAAAATATTTTAATGTTTACGTTTAATAATTTTTTTATTCATCAAAGTACCAAACATATTATACAGTATATCAAAAAAAACCTTACCTAACCTAACATTACCCGACTAGGTATACATGGGTAAACTGCATTTTTGTCAGTTTTTGAACAGTATCCAACAGGAATGGATAAAATTAAGTCAACCCGTATAAACCTAATATATATAAATATATATATATATATATATATATATATATATATATATATATATATATATATATATATGTGTGTGTATATATATATATATATATATATATATATATATATATGTTTATATATATATATATATATATATATATATATATATATATATATATATATATATATATATATATATATTTATATATAAATATATATATATATATATATATATATATATATATATATATATATATATATATATATATATATATATATATATATATATATATATATATATATATATATATATATATATATATATATATATATATATATATATATATATATATATATATATATATATATTTTTATATATATATATATATATATATATATATATATATATATATATATATATATATATATATATATATATATTTATATATATGTTTATATATATAAATATATATATATATATATATATATATGTTTATATATATATATATATATATATAAATATATATATATATATATATATATATATATATATATATATATATATATATATATATATATATATACATATATATATATTTATAGACTGTGAATCAAAACTGAGTTAATTTTTCACGAAAACGGCGCTACAACAATTGACAAAAATAATCTATATTCGTTGGAACCTTGTTTTTCTAAAAGTACATTGTGTCTTTTTTGTTCATAACACGGAAACTATTTATGTTACCTTGTATCAAAAGAGCACTTTTTATCGCTGTTACTTTCATGAAAACAACATCTGTTGCAACACTCTAAGTTTAGTTTCACCCTCGAGACTTAAAAAAAACTTTATTTCGTTAGTATTTAATGGCAAAGTGACTGCAAATGAAAGTGACCATTTACAGTGCAGTCAAATATTTATGGCATCGCTCGGAAAGCTTTAGATAATTCTATGGCGAGAGCTTTTAAGCTCAACTTGCGCAAAAGCCTTTCAATAATTCATCGAATTAAATTGAAATGCATAGATATTGATGGCGTTATAAAAGCTATTGAAAACAGCAATATCATAAAAAATCTGCTTCAAGTTAATATAATATTTCATGAAACACACCGTTATACGGTATTTGAAAATGATGCGAAGTACATCGAAACACGTGTCACAATAGGTTTTAATAAATAGTGGTATTTACATTTTCAAACTTTTTTAAATAAACTAATTGTTTTTTTTTTAATAATTAAAACTGTTATTTTGTAAAAATTACTATTTGTTAAATAAAGTATAAATTCATTGAAAAATGCTTTAAATACGTTTGATTGTATTTTCATATAGTCCGCCTACATAGTTTAATGGTCAGCACGCTTGGCTACCGTACTGGAGGTGCCGGGTTCGATTCTCGTGTGGGAGACAAATAAGTTGTTTTTCACTCCAATATTTATTCAATCTACTATGGACTGGTACATGAAACGGAGGGCTGACCACCTTTCCTTCATGAGTTAACAATCAAGATAACACTGCGTTTAAATGATGCAGTGCCCTATGCACCATCGGGTGCGGATAAGTGTTTGATGAAGAAGAAGTAACTTTGAAATTTTCACATTTTCGTAAATAAATCAATATAATTCATTCAAACCGTTATCCGCACCCCAATAGTGTATAGGGCACTGCATCATATACACACAGTGTTATCTTGTTCGTTAACACATGAAGGAAAGGTGATCAGCCCTCCGCTTCCAGTCCATGGTAACATTGAATAAATATAAGAGTGAAAAAATCACTTATATTTATTTGACCCCCCCTGGCAATCGAACCCGGGACCTCCTGTACGGTAGCCGAGCGTGCTGACCATTGCACTACGGAGGTGGACATAAATGTAATATTATTATTAATACAAATGATTAAATTATCATATAACTAAAACTAGTAATTGTTATTAGTGCATTTATTTAATAATAAAAATAATAAAACCCTTATCCGCACCCCAATGATGCATAGGGCACTGCGTCATATAAACGCAGTGTTATCTTGATCGTTTACACATGAAGGAAAGGTGATCAACCTTCCGCTTCAGGTACCAGTCCAGGGTAATAATATTGAATAAATGTTACAGTGAAAAAATCACTTATTTTTATTTTACCCCCCTTGGGAATCGAACCCGGGACCTCAACGCTACGGAGGCGGACATAAATATAATATTATTGTTAATACAACTGATTAAATTATCATATAAATTAAACTAGTAATTTTTATTATTGCATTTATTTAGTAGCTTATGTTTTTGACTAAGCTTTCACGAATAAGCTTTTTTTTCTATTGTAAACACCTCCTGGATTATAGAACCTTATCTGAGGCCGCAGTTCCTCGAAAAAACATAATCTAGAATTTGTATTCCGCGACACTACTGAAATTTTAATCCTGCTAGGACAGCAAGCAGTAACCGCTCGCAATCCTCGTTCTGGGTCTATTTTTGCACACTCTCAACATCCCTTATCGGGGATAAAATGTCAAGAAGGAGGGTGTCCACGTCCGCTTCCTCTCCAGGCTTCAACACACCCCCCTGGCTCCGGACGAGATACATACGAGTATGTACATATCGTAGTCGTACAGGAGAAAGTGACCATCTAACAAAACGTAAAATGTTCAGGAGGGCCATTTAAGTCACTTTTGCTTGGCAAGAAAATCAATGCAGTTTGTCATTTTTATCAAATCAATATATCGTGGTCATGCAGGAGAAAGTGACCAAGTGCATTTCCTACAAAAACGTGATCATTGACTATTTGATATCTTACTAGCTTTATTGCCCTGAAAAATATCCCAAAGGATTTTAAACTAGGGAGTATAATATATTGACTTGGTAAAAAATGTTAACTGCATTGATGTTTATTTTCTTGCCAAGCAAAAGTGACTTATATGGCCCTCCTGAACATTTTACCTTTTGTTAGTTGGTCACATTCTCCTGTACGACTACGATATTATACTTCCAATTTATAAATGGCTATGAGTTTTTTTCAGGGTAATATTAAGTAAGTAAGATATCAAATAGTCAATAATTACGTTTTTGTAAAAAAAAAAATACACTTGGTCACTTTCTCCCATATGACTACGATATATGAAAGGGGGTGATAACGGACTAACGTGTATATTGTTTCATTTCCTGAAAAACAAACGTTCTTCGTGATGACAATTTTAATTAAGAAGTAAATAAAAGGGTCTCTGCTAAATAAAAGCTGTCTGAAACCAACCATAGATGGCTGCAGAAAACTCAAACATAAAGTATTTTATGAATGAAAACACATTAGGCGTCATGAGAGTCGTGAGATACATATGTAGGAGTTCCAAAAAATCTGAAAGAGTTGTCTAAAAGAAATTTCAAGAATAAATTAAAATTATGTTTTCAGGTGTCACCCAGTATGTAAAATAATTAAGGAAGAATCTTAAGTTGAAAAGGTTTTTTCTAGATAAAAATAACTCATTTTCAAGTTTCACCTAGTATGTTAAATAATTTGGGAAGAATCTTACATAGATTTCATTAAGGCTTCTGCTAATAAAAATAACTTATTTCAAATATAGATGTCGCTGAAGAAGTAGCATACAAAAGAGCATTATCAATTGAAGCATAAATAATACTTCTAATACTTGAGCAGCGTGATTATCAATCATGGGTAGAATGGTGAATGTAGCATAAAGTACCATAAAGTTAAACTGATCATAAAGTACCATAAATATAAACCCCGAACGGTTAAACAAATTTATGCAGTGAATGTAGTTGGAAAGGAGCAGAGGAAGACCGAGAAAAACTTGGCACGATCATCTATGCCAAATACTTGAAAGGAGTCGATATAATCGGCGGGTATGCATGGGGAGATGCATGAACGTGGAAGAGGCGTAGAATGTTTACAAAGACATAGTGGTGTGGCGTTCTATTCTCTCTGCCTACCCCTGCGGGGAAGCGGGGTGATGGTTACTTAGTTAGTTAGTCCATATTATTATTCATCTATGCTGAGATGTCTATACTTAAATAAATCCAGTGGTTCTCCACTAACCCAAGCTTACCCAAGGAAACCCGCTTGTTAACAAGGATTTGGACACACTCAAAACGTTATCTTCCTAGGTAACATAATATAATACGTAGTCCTCAAGTCAAAAAATAATGAGGGAACATCGCTCGAGGATTTTCCCAAGTTTTAACGCTTGTAGGTACTTTTGTAAGTGGATCCAACACAAAGTGTCATGTACAAAACGATTCAAATATTTCGCACAATTTTCCAACGTATCCTTTTCTAGTAATATTATAAAACACATATCGCTCACTCCTTTCATCAGAGTCATGTATCAAAGAACTTGATTTTTCAGGAGATCGTTTTTAATGTTTAAATATATAGTAAAATGCAAAAACAACACTTTCTGTCCTGACACTAAAAAGATTTGTTGCACAGTAAAAAAAACTTTTTACTGTCCAACAAATCTTATTAGGTGAAACTTGAATGTTTTTTCCCCATTTTAAAAATATTTTATACACTTAAAAAAATAATTTAACACTACATTTTCTTCCCTGTAGCGGGTAAATATGAAGTTTTCTGGGTATTCCGAAAACATGCATAACTGAAAATTGACGATTGTTGATATATGACGTTGTTGAAAGGAGTGAGCGATATTTCACGATAGACCACATAGGTTATTCACCATTTGTACCACCAAGTCCCAAATATAAAAAAAATAATTAAGCTTTGTTGTGGCTGAATTTGTTTTACTATTTGCAAATTTATAACTTTAAAATGATTCAAACAATTTTAATGAGTTATAGTGAGTAATTTAAAATAAGACGGTATGATCGGCGTATATTTATGAGGAGATACATGAATGTGGAAAAGGCAAAGAATATTTTTGAGATAGAATGTGGTTTTTTGTTCTCTCTGCATTCACCTGTTGGAAAGCACCAAGATGGTAAAAAGTATTTATTTTATTTAAAACAATTTTTATTGACATCTGAAAAATAGTAAGTCCCTTTCCAAGCACAAGAGCACAGACTCTTTTATGGAGAGGCACAGCGAATCGAAATATAAAAGTTCTCCATATGTATAAATGATTCAAATGTATTATGTTATAAATAAAAATGTAAATATATTAAATGAATAAAAAATATAAAAAAATCTGAAAAATAGTTTTTTTCAAATCATTTTTTGACATCTTAACATAGATGAAGAAGAATATGGAACTCTTAGCATTTACCCTTTATTAAAAAATAAAGTTATTTTTAGACTTCCAAATTCTCCTTCATATATGTTGGGATGTCAAAAAATAATATGAATAATAACTTCTAATTGGATATAATCCAGATTTGTGAACAAGTATTTGGACATACTCAAAGCGTTGTTAATATTTATTTTAAATGTTTTTATATAAATAAAAAAGTACAAATACGCAATACAATACACGATAAACTGCAAAGACAGAGCAGTATGGCGTCCCATTCTCTTTGCCTACCCCTGCTGGAAACCTGCATGATGATATGTTAGTTGGTTTGTTACAATTAAAACAGAAAAATCTGTGAAAAAAATATCAATACAGAACAACACAATGTTCTTAACTTATGTTAAATCTCGTTGATTACAGTATCGGACAGATTAATTGAAAAAAAACTTTTTTGTCGTATTTTCAACACCCTCTAAAAAAATGTTTTAGGGGTGTTTCTCGTATTATGGACCAGGGCTGCTTCTTTCAGTGACTGAGATTATGAATAGTGAGAAATATCACCCAATTCTACTGGAG
>NW_028281331.1:80000-90000 GCF_059751285.1 Brachycentrus maculatus
TTCTTTCATAAAAGGGAGGAATACATGTTTTATATCAATTTGAGACACCTTTAAAATTAAATGTGGACAGACTCAATATATTCTCGTTTATTGATTTGGTAGCCACTTTCTGGCACTTATTCAGTTTTACTAGGTTAATACCACTATTTCAGAAGAAGTGGTAGTAACCAAGTAAAATGGTAATTAAAAATGTAAGTGTATGAAGTCCGCCTCCGTAGTGTAATGGTCAGCACGCTCGGCTACCGTTCTGGAGTACCCGGGTTCGATTCCCAGGGGGGGTAAGAATAAATATGAGTGATTTTTTCACTGTAATATTTATTCAATATTACCCTGGACTAGTACTTGAAGCGGAGGGCTGATCACCTTTCCTTCATGTGTAAATGATCAAGATAACACTGCGTTTATATGACGCAGTGCCCTATGCACCATTGGGGTGCGGATAAGGGTTTTATTATTATTATTAAGTGTATAAAGTGATTGCTTAAACCAGCCAAATGCAAGGTCGTGAGCCTTGGGACAACCGGATTTTCACCTTCTTTCATAAAATAGGGAGGAATAATACATGTTTCATGTAAATAATTAAGGAAAAACTTGGTTTTTATACCACTTGAGTATTAAACAACAACAAAAAAGTGTTATAAAAAATAGTTTTTCCTTAATCATTGTAACATGTCTTACCACAAAGTTAATGCCGAAACAATAAATAACATATATTGCAAATCAAATTGGGACACTTTTAAAATAAAATGTAACTCAAAATATTCTCAATAATTGATCCGGCAGTTACTTTTGGGTTATGATTCAAGTTTTCCTTGGTAAAATTCAACTTATCATTCTGTGTATATCATTCATACAAATATATATATATATATATATATATATATATATATATATATATATATATATATAAATATATATATATATATATATATATATATATATATATATATATATATATATATATATATATCATTCACTATATCAAAAGAAGTGGTATTTACCAAGCAAAATGTTGATTAAAATTAATGTGTGACTCATATAATGTTTATGATTCGCAAATAAAAGACAAATACGAGATTGGAAACCAAATTTCGCTTACATTTCGCGTTTGACGTTTCTTAATCCATCTCACTTTATTACTTCAAATATTTTCGATTCACTTGGAGCTTTTAAATGCTCAGAAATAAATTTATATAACGGTGTCGAAATGAAGCAAAGTTTACGAAAGTTGGCAACTTCTTGAAGAAGATTATTGAGAATCATACTTTAAAGTTTGAAGGACTTTGAAAATTGTATTTGATGATGTGGAAAAAATATTTTTTTCTTGATCATTTCATTGTGACGTTTTAGCAATTTACACACTCGTTTACTCGTATGTAAAGTAAAGTTATTTTATTTGTTTATTTTTGATCGTGCAAGTAATTAAAGATTTCAATAATTGGCCCGTACTTTGTTTTTCCGTGCCGAAGGCACATTTTATGATACTTATTTTTAAAACTTTATGAAAGAAAATTGTTTGTAACATGCAATTAAATATGTTATAAACGCGCTTAGAGTGTCAGAAATGAAGACTCTGAGAAGCATAACAGGCAAGAGTCTTCGAGATAGATTGAGAAATGCCAAGATCAGGGAAATATGCGAGATTGAAGATGTCGTTAGGTGGGGAAGGCAACGAAGAAGACAATGGTATACGCATGTGAGGAGAATGGAACCATCCAGACTCCCCCACATCGCATTGTGCGGCCAACCCCATGGTAGATGATGATGAAAAATTCATTTTATTTATGTAGCTATACTACTTAAACGATGTATTATTTTTTAAATGAAAAATTATAGAAACACGTGTAAAAAACTGCCAACAATACATATTACATTGGTCAAATATTTACATTTATTTTTCATGTTATTATAATCGAATAGTTTTTAATGTATGTCTTTCTTCTACCCCTATAAAAAAAGGGTTGGAACCTATGTCAAAGAGATGTTTACTCGGGTTCATATCAGGATTCAGGATATTTGGTACACTTTATCCAAATTCGTATTTATCCTTGTCAAATATTCATATTGGTATTCGCTTAATATTGTTTTTTTGTTTTTCTTCGAAAATTTTCCAGAACATTCTGTTACTACTTTGTTACTACCCAGTAAAATATTATTTTATTAGGTAAATAAAGAGTAATTTTTCATTTCGGTAAACAACAAAAGAGTTTATTGAATTTGCCTTTAGTATAAATTTAATATACTATATCGCTCACTTCTTTCGACAACGTCATACATAAAAAAATCATTTTTCAGGAGATCGTTTTTAATGTTTAAAAATATAATACAATGTTTTAAAAATAAATATCAAGCCGCTGTTTGAACTTTTTACTGAGCAACAGATTTTTTTAGGTAAAACTTGAATGTTTTTACCCATTTGGAAAATATTTAGTACATTTAAAAAAAAAAAACGATACCTTTTCTTCAAAATGCAAAAACAACACTTTTTGCCCTGTAGCGGATAAATATTATGTTAAAAATATATCGCTTTTGCTGGGATACGGTAAATATTCCGAAAATATGCACAACTGAAAATTGTCGATGTTTGATATATGACGTTGTTGAAAGGAGTGAGCAATATGCAAAATGACCGACATTTTTTTTCCGAAAATAGGTATATTCGGTTATCAACATACCTATACAATTATCAATTAATTATATACCTATACAATACTATCTTTTCATAACTAAATGTGCTAAGAGCACTGCATTATAATTATTAAACTACAACATGATTGTTACCATAATTTCTATAAAGGAGCACTTCAGCTGTATTACCTTTTTTATTTTAAAGGTTTTTTATTAAATTAAGATTTTTATACAAAAGTTTTATATTTAATCTCAAAAATCATGTAACAAGTTAAAAAATAAAACATGTTATTTTTATATTAGACTCAAATTAATCATGCTGCTTTGTAAAACAAAGAAACGACATTTTAAGTTTATCATGTCCTCAATAGTGACGTAACGTCGCCATCTTGGTTTTCATAGTCGCACTCTGTTTTATCGATGGAATACTTTTAAAAAATTATTTGAATTGAGTGAATACATGCAATGGCCCTGCCCTGGGATTAAAATTTAATAAAAAAAAAATAACCATCCTGAGACCCGTTCAAACACACAGTAAAAAAATCATTTCTAAGAGATAAGTGACATACACAAGTAAATAAATTTTGTTAACATATATCGCTCACCCCTTTCAAGAACGTCATAAATAAAAAAATTGTCAATTTTCAGTTGTGCATGTTTTCGGAATGCCCAGAAAATGTACTATATCCCAGCAAAAGAGGCATAATTTTAACTTAATATTTACCCGCTACAGGACAGAAAGTGTTGTTTTTGCATTTTAAAGAAAAGGTATTGTCTAATTATTTTTCTTAAATAAACTAAATATTTTTCAAATGGAGAAAAAACCTTCAGGTTTTACCTAAAAAGATCTGTTGCACAGTTAAAATTTCAGTAAGTGGCTTGATATTTATTTTTAATACATTGTGTTATATTTTTAAACATTAAAAACGTTTTCCTGAAAAATCAAGTTTTTTTATTTATGACGTTCTTGAAAGGAGTGAGCGATATTTAAAAATTAAAAAGAAAATTTTACTTGTCCTCCTCCGGATCATCTCCTTTTCGTAAAGGGACTGGTATAGTGATATGACAAAGGTTTGATTTTTGTTCAATAAAAGTTTATTCTTAATTAATCTTTTATAAATTACATATATTATGACAGTTCACAATATTTTTCAATCTATCTGATTCTCTTGTATTTCCCAGCGCAACGCATGGCGACATCTGGTGGTAGTTTTGCGCGATCTGCTTTACCGACTGTCACAATACTGAGACTCGCTATATTAATTTAATAAAATCTATATATATATATATATATATATATATATATATATATATATATATATATATATATATATATATATATATATATATATATATATGTGTGTATATATATATATATATATATAAATATATATATATATATATATATAAATATATATATATATATATATATATATATATATATATATATATATATATATATATATTTATATATATATATATATATATATATATATATATATATATATATTTATATATATATATATATATTTAAACGTAATGTATTTATAGACGAAGTATTTAGGTCTATCCTTATTTTCAAATTCCTGCTAAGACCGGACATTTCCTTACTTCCGCCGGATGACGATGGGATTATTTAACCACTAAGCCTCTTACCGCCATAAGAAAACCCTTGGGAATTGAAAATCAAATGGTTCCATTCAGAAAGACTACCCCTAGAAGATCCAGTGGACTGAAGAGATTATGTTTTGTACAAAAAAGACATTTAACACTATCAAAAGTACGTTTCCTTCTTGTATACACCACAATTTTTTAAAATCTAACGCGAAACGTGTTTCGATGTATTCCACATGATTTTCAAGACCGTATATGTAGCTCACTCCTTTCAACAACGTCATATATCAAAAATCGTCAATTTTCAGTAGTGCATGTTTTCGGAATGCCGAGAAAATGTACCTACTATATCCCAGCAAAAGCGGCATATTTTTAACTTAATATGTACCCGCTACAGGGCAGAAAGTGTGTTTTTTGCATTTTGAAGAAAATGAACTGTTAAATTTTTTGTTAGGCAAATAGAATAGAACACCTTACAAATCTTTGTTTGCAAACATTCTTCGCCTCTTCCACATTCATGCATCTACTCATTTATAGCCTCCGAGTATTCCGACTCTGATCTGATCACTTTTGAGTATTTGAAATCATTGCAAGTTCTTCTCGGTCTTACCGTGCTCCTATTTCAAACCCTTGGCTACCCTGACACAGTATGGTTTCTAGTTGAATACCACTTTAATTTATCAGAAGGGAAGCAAGATGAAAGCGGATTACTTTTAACCCAAATTTATTTAGTTCTACCAAATTACAATCAAGAAAATACTTAAGAATAATCGCGTGATTCTAATATGAGAACAGTTGAAGTACGTGTCGATCTGACGGGGTCGCTTCCGTTCGTTGCGGGCCTCGTGTAGGGAGCTCGCTATTTCACTCGATTTGAGTTGCCATAGTCGATGTGTGGATTGCCACAACAGCTTTTTGATTTTTAGTAGAAAGTTTGATAAAAAAGCATTGAATTAAAAAAATTACTGCAAGTTTTAGCCATCCAGGGAAAACAATAATAACAAGTATTTGAAATCTTGTAAATCAACCCTTAAATTAAGCGTGGCAAAATCAATATCTTTCGATTTTCGAAAAACACATTCATCAGCAGACAGTACTAAAGAAAATGGCGATTTGTTATTTTCATAAAGGGAGAAAAAATTATATCCGCTCAACGTCTGACTAGTTTGTGCTTTATTTTAAAATAAAAAATTATAAATGTCTCATATTCTTGATTACAAAAGTTGGAGATCTGAGTCTTAAAGATGTTAGATCAATCCATTGAACAAATAATCAATTTGACATATTTCAGTTTGAGGTATTAAATATTTTATCGACTCGACGAAACGAGACGACAGTAAGCACCTTAGCTATTTGTATCTATTTTGAAATCTTTTGAACGATACTTTTACACAATACTTTTTTTTTACTTTCTTTCTCAGATTTTTTTTTAATTTCTTTAATAATTAAAAGGTTGGTTTGGTAAGTAATACCACTTTTTATTTATTTATTTATTTATTATATTTATTTTTCAAAAATATTACAAACATAAGTCATATATGTAATATTCCCGATAAGTAATTTCTATTTCTCATTTTGGGACATGGGATCAAGGTGAGTAAGACTGGAACACAAATAATAAAGTTACAAAATAGATTTTTTTAAATAACCAAAACTAATACATGGGCAAATATAAAAACAATAAACGCTGAATAATTACTTTAGTAAAATGAATTGTGATACGCATTTCGATGCATTCCGCATTATTTTAACATACGGTGTTTAAAAATGATGCGAAATGCATCGAAACGCATGACAGATTAGATTTTAAGAAATTCTGGTATTCACCTCATAAAATTCATGAATAATGGATGGATACTTTTTTTTATTGTTTCGGCATTCACTTTGTGGTAAGACATGATGATATTGTAAAAGAAAACATTTGTTTTTTTTTACCACTTGATTTTATTTTATTATGACTAGTTTTCGAAGCTATGCTTCCATATTCAGGTCTTAAACATTTCTACATTACATTCTAAGTTCCGAAACTAGTCGTCATAATAAAATATACTCAAGTGGTAAAAAAACAAGTGTTTTTCTTTTACAATAAGGATATATACCACAAAGTGATAGCCGAATCAATTAAAGAGATTTTGTTCGTTTATAAATGTTTGTTTTATCTTTTATTTTATTGCATGACTTTAAAATTCATGTATAAATTCTATTATTTCCTAACATTCCATGTGAAATTACTTAAATACGCTTATTTTATGAATATATTTGGGAATATAAATAAAATACACATATCGCTTACTCCTTTCAACAACGTCATTTATCAAAAATCGTCAATTTTCAGTTGTCCATGTTTTCGGAATGCCCAGAAAATGTACTTTATCCCAGCAAAAGTGGCATATTTTTAACTTAATATTTATCCACTACAGGGCAGAAAGTGTTATTTTTGCAATTTGAAGAAAAGGTATTGTTTATTTTTTTTAAATAACAAAATGGAAACAAAACATTCAGGTTTTACCTAAAAAGATCTGTTGCGTAGTAAAAAGCTGAATAATTGGCTTGATATTTAGTTTTAATACATTTCATTATATTTTTAAACTTTAAAAACGATCTCCTGAAAAAAAAAATTTTTGATATGTGACGTTGTTGAAAAGAGTGAGCGATATATACACTCAATAATAAAATAATAATAAAACCCTTATTCGCACCCCAATGGTGCATAGGGCACTGCGTCATATAAACGCAGTGTTATGTTTATCGTTTACACATGAAGGTAAGGTGATCAGCCCTCCGCTTCAGGTAACAGTGCTGGGTAATATTGAATAAATATTACAGTGAAAAAATCACTTAAATTTATTTTACCCCCCTTGGGAATCGAACCCAGGACCTCCAGAACGGTAGCCGAGCGTGCTGACCATTACACTACGGAGGCGGACAAAATAGACTTAATACTTACTATTATTGTTTATCGTATCAGAAAAATATTGACGTTAGAAAAAGGCGTAGAGTCAAATAAGTTTGAGAATCTGTGATATAGTATAGATTCATATATGTGTGTTTATATAGTAATATAGTAACAATAGTTATTCGGGCGTTCTTTGATCATACTAGATTTAGTGTGATCTAGATTAGATCACACTAGATGACAAAGTAAAATCGAAAACTTATTTCGATTACAATTTTCAAATCATTTTAAAAAAAAATTATAAACATGATTACATTTTATATATTTTCCTTTTTCGTGTATTTAAGCACGTTATTAAAACTCGTGTTTAATGCTGAAACTTATTTTGTCTCCTAAACCCTTTTCGGACATTCTATTTTATGTATTTAGGTCAAAGCATGAGCGGTTAGCGACAAAGATTCACGTGAGGTTGACCTCAGAAATTCACAGTGAACTGAAATTTGTTCGAACGTAAAAGTGCGTCCTTTTTACATATATACTAGTGACTGATTAAGTACAACATTTTGAGTGTGTCCAAATACTTGTTCACAAAATCTGGATTATCTCCAATTACAGAAGTTATTTTCATTTAATTTTTTTTAACATCTCATCAAAGATGAAGAAGAATATGGAAGTCTGGGCATTTACGGGGCTGACGACCGTCATAGGCTGCTTTAAGTTATCACATAATTGAATATGATTCCATATTCTTCTTCATCTTTGATGAGATGTCAATAAAAATAATATGAAAATAACTCCTGTAATTGGAGATAATCCAGATTTTGTGAACAAGTATTTGGACACACTCAAAATGTAAATAAATTGTCTGGTCAAATTATAAGCTTAAATAATAAAAATGAAAATGGTATTTTCTGGCGCTTCTCATGTGTGTGATTATAATCCAGGATTCAGACCTCACATACTAATATTAGAGTTTTTGCTTAGTAAAAAGCTTCTTTACATCTCAAAAATAGATGTCTCTAGTGAAGTTCTAGTGATTCAAGAACAAGGTTTCTAAATTGGTTCATATATCAGAACTTCCAAGAATTTGAGTAGTGTGGTTGTCAATAATGGGTAGAATTGGTGAATGTTACACGTGTGTAAAGTGGTCACTTAAACCAGCCTATGACGGTCGTGAGCCCGGTAAATGCCCAGTTTTCCATATTCTTCTTCATCTTTGATGAGATGTCAAAAAAAAACTGATTAAGTAAGTTTAAATTTTAAATATATGTATTAGTAAAATGTATATGTTAGTTTCTTAAAAATTTCAAATATCCTAAAACTATTCATCGATTACTTTGAAATTTTGACAAATAAGCGCATTTTTTAATCTATCTTTATGAAAACAAAATCTCACCATAGACGAAGAAGATAATGGATGTATGTTCATAGGCAAAAGATTAATAAAAATTCAAATTACTGCTAAGTTAATAAACCCAGGTTTTTGTGAACAAGTATTTGGACACATTGAAAATACTGTGAATAAAAATAAAAATGTTCGTCGATTTAAAATCTCAAATTTCCAAAAGGCTTCATCGATGGATTTGAAATTTTGGCACAACGAATTTTTCCTGTGACAGGGTTTTTAATACTTTTTTATCGCAATGGCAGCGCCATCTGTTAAACGTAACACATAAATATCTGTAACACGTAAGAAGCGCACAAAATAAAACAACATTGTAGATGTATGTTACATGTGTAATTTAAAGCTTTGAGGTAAACGTATACAGCATACACGTAAGTATCTTGTATGGAGCTTACGACGAGAACAGACCGTAACAACTAACGGGCAGTTAGCGGCAGAGCCTGCGGCATTCTCGGGATGTTTCAGGAAACATTTTCAGTTCATCCCTCCTGAAAGCATACAAAGTAAATGGCATGAAAACTTATATTTACATAATCCCTATCCACAGTCCGTTATCCAATATTTATTATTCATTACGATATTTTACGGAACCAAGCATTTTCTGTAGTTTTTACAATTGAAAAACTAATACATAATGGTTAAAAACATTTTATTTTATTTTATTTTTTGACATCTCATCAAAGATGAAGAAGAATATGGAAGTCTGGGCACTTTCGGGGCTGATGACCGTCATAGGCCGGTTAAAGTTGTCACATTACACACGTGTAACATTCACCAAATCTACCTACTATTGACAACCACACTACTCAAATTCTTGGAAGTTCTATATATATGAACCAATTTAGAAACCTTATTCTTGAATCACTAGAACTTAAAGACGTCTATTGGTGAAATGTAAAGAAGCTTTTTGTAAATGCCGAGACTTCCATTTTCTTATTCATCTTTGATGAGATAAAATAATATATGAAAATAACTCCTTTAATTGGAGATAATCCAAATTTTGTGAACAAGTATTTGGACACACTCAAAATGTTGTAAAAAAACATTATTCTGTATTGATTTATTATTAAAACAAATAACAGTCGAGACATTAGTGAAGCTATGTTTAAGTTTTAAAATTGTGTCTTTGGGATGTGGAAGGATGAAAAGGGAATAGAAGGTGTTACTTATTTTTATATATTTATTTCTTACTTTTATTTTTATGTGCATATTTTTTAGCATAAAACCACTCACATAAATTTTTGGCTACCGATTTCGAAACGTACCCGTCTCTTTGCCAGGACAATCACTACAACAGCATGCAAACAATGACTAACCACAAAATAATTGCTTTAAATATAAAGAATATTAATAACATTTATTTCCTAATAATAAAAAAAAAATATCAGTGGAAATATGGACAAAAAGGGAGGATTTATGTATTAATTTTTAAATCAAACAAAGATTTTTTGAGTCTA